>NW_010390200.1:0-2675 GCF_000710305.1 Buceros rhinoceros silvestris | reverse complement strand
TGAAGCCCCAGACAGACTGCTGAGGGTTGCAGTGGCTGCTGGTGACAGCCACCACCCACGTCTGCGGGGATCCAGAGCTCAGTCGAGCTGACAGATGCGGTGAGCCGATACAGAGCCCACTGCTCTGCCGCCGGAGAGGCCTTTTCTGCGCAGTCGGTGGAGAGGGGAGGGTCTGGTCCTGGCGGCGCGGGGTTGGAGTCAGGCAGGTGTGAGACTGGCATGTCTGTCACTCCTGAGCTGTGGGCTTGGAACTGCTGAGCTGCCACAGTGAGCAGAACCTCTTCCTGAAGAAACGAGCCAGTGCTCATGTGTATTGGTTTGTCTGAGTCCTCACCTCGACTGGGAGTGTGGGGCAGGACCCGGTGCCCTCTTCTGAAGGAGCTGCCCGGGTCCCGTGGCTATTTACAGGGTCCTGTGTCACAGCGGGGTTTGTTGCTGGGGGATTTGTGCTGGCAGTGAGTTTGGAGGAGTATCTTGAGGAACTTCAGGTTCTTCAAGAGACTCTCTGGGTTCTGAAGGGCCTCTTTGGACACAGGAGTTTCTCAGTCTGGAGCGTCTGACCCCAGAGAAAATGTCAAGAGCTTCAACAGTTTAGAAGTAATAAAAATGTGGCTGACGAGACCTAACCAGCGCTTGAGGAAGGGCCTTTGGGGAGTGGATGGGGATTTGTGGGGAGAAGCTGGGCAGATGTCAGCACATGGAAAGGTTTCATTAGCAGCAGTGTCTGGTGACTTTTTTCCTTTTTTTTTTTGCTGTGCTCTGTACAGATATTCTTTGGAGGCATCATTAGAACAGGAAACATTTATAAACCGCAACTTTATCCCTCTCCCCACCCGCATGATTTCCTGAGCTCTCTCTAAATCTTTGTCCAGACCTTAGTTCGGAACTCTTCAAATCCGAAAGGGACAATCTTGTCCCTCGTTCAGAAGAGCCGTAATGTCCCTGGACAGCGCAGGGGATGGGAGGCTGGGGGATGATTTAAGGAGCTTTGTAGCGTGTGCTTTGGAGGGCACTGGGTTCCTTAGCGCATCTCTAACAGCATCGATAGGCTCTTCCCTCCCGCCGCAGGGGTAATTGTTGAGGGGAGCTTTAATGGTTCCCTGAGCACCGGTTTGAGTGGGATGCGCCTCTCGTAGGGATGGGAATTTGGGTTGGAATGTCTTCGTCTGATCAGGTTTTAAAGACTGCAGTTTCAGCAATGTGACTCCTTGCCGGCAGTCCCTGAAATACAGCCGCCCCGCTCCGCTGAGTCCTGTGACGGAAGAACTTTATCCCTGTGCAATTCGTGGAATGGCGCTGCACGGGGAACCGAGGAACTGAGAAGCACTTTCTCACAGCATCTCCGCGTAAGAGTTTCCAGCTGTCTGGCACGTGAGAACCAGCTCCGCTCCTCAGGGGATCAAAAGCGGGGGGACACTGTTGGGGCAGCTGCTTTTCATCAGTGGTTGGAGGCTCCTTTTGCAGCTGGATGGCCCCAAATTACAGCTACCAGACCATGATCAAATAGTTAATAATGCCTTTTAGCCAAAAAAACCCCAAACCCACTCAAGCCTAGTTGAGGGACGAGTGGGTGCGGCGCAGCTGTCACGGTGCTTGACGGTTTTTTGTGGGGAGGGTATGTTTCAGTTCAGTGACTTAGACTTTTCCCCCGGGCTTCTCCAGATGTTTATTTCTGATAATTCTTGCATTGGGTGGAAATGACTCCACTGAATCCAAAGACTTGCAGCCTTAGGATGAAGTCACGCGTTCCCCGTAGCTATGTCTGGGGTGGTTTGGGGACTGAAGTGCCGCTGGTCGCTTACTGCAGCCCCTGACCCCTTCCCTCGCCCGGCAGTGGAAGGGGTTGTGCGGGGGGCTCCTCTCAGAGCACGTGGGATCTGCCTTACACCAGCATTTTTGTGCCCGATGGCAGTTTAATTCCGTATCTGCTGTTTGTCTGGGTTGCTGGAAGGCGCTGAGGGGAGGTGTGCGTTGGATCAGTGCGTCCTGGTTGAAGAACTGGGTACCTCTCCTCCAGCTGCCAGGTAGTGTCTGGGACAGATCCAGTCTTGCCCAAAGAGTGAACCTGGCTGAGATGTAAATGGCTTCACTCCCTGGGTGGAGGAGAACACCCTGGCTCCTCGACCCAAGGACTTGAGTCCATGGAGCATGTCCATGCAGGATGGCTGGCACAAGGGTGTCAGCATCGGTGTCACATCTGGGGCAGGATGTCTTGAAAAGGGGACTCATAGGAAAGGTGGGGAGGGGCTCGTGATCAGGGAGTGTAGTGACAGCATGAGGGGTAACGGTTTCAAACTGGAAGAGGGTAGATTTAGGTTAGATATTAGGAAGAAATTCTTCCCTGTGAGGGTGGTGAGACACTGGCACAGGTTGCCCAGGAAGCTGTGGATGTCCCCTCCCTGGCAGTGCTTAAGGTCAGGTTGGACGGGCTTTGAACTACCTGGTCTAGTGGAAGGGGGGTTGGAACTAGATGATCTTTACAGAATCACAGAATCATCTGCTTGGAAGAGACCTTTAAGATCATCGAGTCCAACCGTTCACCCTGCAGGTCCCTCGGTACCGCATCTACACGGCTTTAAACACTCGCACGGATGGGAACTCCACCACCTCCCGGGGCAGCCTGTTCAATGCTTCACAACCCTTCCTGTAAGAAATTTTTCCTAATATCCAACCTA
>NW_010390199.1:62721-72907 GCF_000710305.1 Buceros rhinoceros silvestris | reverse complement strand
GTGGGCAGCGCTGGGGTGTTCTGCGGGCGGCTGGGCCGGGCTGAGGGGCCAGGGGAGAGAGGAGCGCCGAGCTTCCTCCTCTGCCTGGACAGGTCAGCGGGGACCTGAGGGCTCGAGTTGAGGCGCACTGATGCTCTCGCACAGTCTGGTTCAGCGGGAACCTGGCAGACAGACCTAGTGGTCTTGCCTGAGGGTCAGGCAGCCCCTCCATAGCAAGGGGGCACCTACAGCTGGTCACCAGCGGAGATGTGGTCATCAAAGTGCCTCTGCCTTGGGCATGGCCATGTCCTGCTTGTGCAGTCCTTGGCTGAGCTTCTGAGGAGAGCTGACAGCCTGATAATAATCATAATAAAGTTGGGCGACTGCCGTAACCCCCCGTGTGGGGAAGAACAGACCACTGTGCCAAGCTGAGAGCGTGTGCTTGGGAATAGAAAACACAGCTAGGAACAAAGAGTAAAATCAACCTACGCTGTCGCAGAGGCTGGACCAGGTAGTGAAACAGCTCAAAGTCAGCTTGGGTGAAATGTTCCTAGCTTTAGGCTGTTGAAGCTAGTGCAGGAACCGGGGGCTCTGAGAGATGTGTGTTTATTATCTAAGTACACCTACTTTTGGAGCAGGGACAATCTTTGTGCTCTGCACCGCGTGCCGCTCGCCGTGGCTCGCGGCGTGGTCTCCAGCCCTGGCTGGGTATGACTGCGAGCGCCGTGTGCCAACGGCACTTCTGTCCAGAGCCTCGGCAGCATCAGAATAATCATCTCCTCTGTGAGAGACGTGTCTGTGGCTTTGGAAAAACTCTCCGCTCGGCTGAAATGTGCTTCTTACACCGGCATTCGCACCAGCAGGCAGTGCTGGGAAGCTGCGCTGGAAGCCTGCTTGGGAAATCTGAAAGAGTTAAGAGCTAAAATGTCAGCTCGGGTGTACCCCGGCTCCGCTGCACAGCCAGTGCCCTCAGAGGAGCAGCCAGGAGCTCTGGGCAGATCTTTCTCTAAAAAAACATTCCTTTTTAGTCTTGTACTAGAACATTTGTTCTCCATCTCCTGCCTGCTCAGGTTGAAAAGCATTTGGCCCTGTTGGCCAGTGAGAATAGGATGGCAAAACTATGTATGTTGGACCATTTCCTCCTCCCTCTGCCCAGCTCTGGTTTCAGGACAGGGTACCTTTCTGTATCAGCATCAAATGCACTAAAATTGCTTAATTTGGGCAATCTGAAGCATGTTGTCCACCAACCGTGGTTTTAACGGGAATGTAATTCCTTCTTTCAGCAGTAAACCCGCAGTTACATTACAGAGAATGTGTGATTGACGCTTTGAAATGGGTGGAAGAATCTGTTTCTTCAGGGTTATGTGTTCTCTTTCACCGCGTGGGATGGAGCAGTTTGGATTGCAAATCTCACGAGCTGTATAATTTACATTTACATAAATTAAGGCCATGTTGGGACTTCACAGAACAGGTTTTATGGCAGGATAGTTTGTCTTGCATCCATCAGATTTGGTGTCAAGAATTCAAGAAAGGGAAACTTATCACAATATTGTCTGTAGATGGGTGTTAGTCATGGAGCTTTTCACTTCACAGGTGTGGGAAGCATTCTCATCCCTGGCTTTGCTGATCAGAGCTGCAACATCTGCTCATGTAAAAATATGACAAAAGATGCAACTTAACAAATCCAGCCAGTGGAACCGGGCTCCTTCAGCCCGCGGAAGGAGATCCAAGTCTTGCTTTTTACTGCACTGCTATTTCGGTTTAACCTCTAGGGAGACATCCGCTTTCGGAAGAGGCGAATAAAGCGACTCCTTAACATTATGGTACGGCTAAATGCTTTTTTCTCACCAGCGCCCTGGTGCCAGGAAGGCATCTTTGGGAGAAGGTGGGGAGGGGGGGGAAGAGGAAGACAAACCTGAAATCTTAAATGCCTTTTGATTGCCGTGAAGTATTCAAGCAGACAATTGCTGGGATTACTACATGGACAAAGCATCCTGGTGAGCTGAATCGCTGGCACGGCGAGCGCAATGGGAAGCTGCTAGCAAGGCATTCCCGGCGTGGCAGCGTGTGCAGAGCCTTGATACCGTGCTAGCCAGAGCGCTGAAAGGAATTAGGGATTCAGAAGCTGAATACCTCCAAATTGCTGCAGCTCAAAGGCTATTTACAGGCACGGCTAAAAGGGACCGGAGCGGAAGGCATTTGCTGATCCTTGCTGCTGTGAATCCAGATAGGGTCTAACAAGAGGGGAAGCAATCCACTTCCTGAACATCAATCATGAGCAAAATGACCACTGCAACGCCGACCGGGCCTGCTGGATTTCCAGGAGCCGCCGGCTCTCTGAAACAGTCGCGCTTTTGTAGTCTGCGAGGCAGAGAATAAGCTTCAGATCTACAGGTTTTTGGAGGGCAGATTTGTAGCTTTAGCAGTTATTGGATCTGACAGCCAGGTTAGCTGAGCTTCCCTTCCAGGAGGCTGGTGAAGTGCAGCAGCAGAAATTGTGGTGTCACATCAAAGGATGCGAAATAGTCAGGAAAAGAGCCGTGCAGGAAGGAGTTAAGATATGGCGGGGGTTCAGGGAAAGTGCAGCAATATGTGCTGATGGTTTTGCAGTTGAGGGGAGTTGTCCTAGAAGAGCTACAGGAAGGAGAGGATGGGAATAAGCAGTCTCCCAGAAGATTTAAGTCTGCTCTCTCAGAACAGAAATATCAGGCAGTTAACCCATTTGTTATTATTTTGTGCGTAGCAACTAGATTTCCTGGGAAACGTGGCAGGAGACTAGTGCGAATGCAAGTTAATGGCGAGATGTCAGAGGCTGGACTTGGGCAGTATCTCTGCAGGAACACAACTGCAGTACTTCTCAGTTTGGGACAGTCCCCGCGGCACCCTGAAGTGCCACAAGGCCATGAGCACGAGGACCACGAGTGATGCTGGGGCTCGTGCGAAGCCGTCCTGGTCCTGCAGCAGAAGGGTGCCCTTGGGGAGGCTCCACTTCAAACGTGATGCCACACTCTTTGTGGAGGCTTATAGGGAACAGACTGTGCTGGAATCTAAATACCTGAGTGTTTGGCAAAGCTTCAGTGAAAGGCAGCCAGAAGGATTTGGGGTCTAAAGGGGTTTGTATTATCTGTCTAAGCTTGCGCTTCTGCTGCGGAAGTGTAATGCAAAACATGTTTTTGAGCTTCTTTTAAACTCAGAGCCTAGGTCATGGTTGTTGGTTGGTATTTGGGTTTGGTCTTTTCTGGTAGCTAGGGAGGCGATGGGGTGGATTGTGGAGTGTCCACTCTTGCCTCTCGGCAGGAGGTCGCGTGAAGTGACTTGGAACGTCGTGACCGGACGATACGTGTTTTGCTTAACGTAGGATCATACCACAGAATTGCAGCAGTGAGAACCTGGCGTGCCCTCTGTTCTGTCCTCTAGTTCAGTGTGGCATAACTGGGCTTTCCAAGCAGTTAACCTAAAATTTGCAAGAGTGTTTAAAGAACAGTATGAAACAAATACAGGGAGAACAGCTGGCATCAGCATGTGGGGGATAAGGAGAAACGAAGTCACCTGCGTAGCCCAAAATAAGCATATGGCCCAAACCTCTGGGGCTTTGATCTTAGTCTGACCCACGGAGCGTGGATCTGCTGACAGATGGTGGGTCCCTTTCTGTCCCTGTTGCCACAAGGCAGGTGGATAGATATCCATGGGCTGGCATCACTTTAAATTGGAGAAGTTTCATTCAAAGGACTCTTGTGGAGCTGTGGAAGCTGCTCTGAGCTCTCGTGATGGTCGCCTGCAGTACCATGCGCAGGAGCAGCGTGCTGGTTTCTGTGCCCAGCTCTGCTGGCTAAGCTGTCAGTTGTTGCTTCCCCTGTAGCAAACGTTGCTGGAAAGATGGGACCTTGAAGAACGGTTATGCAAAACTAGCTCTGATCCGGCATGAAGTGTAGCTGAACCATGTATTCAAGAAATCAGCCTTTTATGTCCATTATCTTACTGAATTTTTCACAAATTACCATTTTCTTTGGCATAATTATACAAGATGACTATTTCTCCAAACTTTAAATGGTTTCTCTGATTTCCTCTAAGGGAGGCTCCCAAGCTGCAGACAAAAACCAAATACATTTTTTGTAATTGTCTCCAGTTTGGGTCTCTACAAAGGGAGCACTGTCTACAGAACGCGCCTGACTGTGCTCCTGCTGAGTCCGCAGAGCTGACAACAAAGCAAGGTAATACCAATAAATAATAAACACTAGGAACTGAAGATAAAACAGTCCAGATCTCTGCTCCTCCTGCTCCTAACTTTAAAACTTCTTTTTAGATGAGGAAATCACTTGCGACAACATTTGGTGACTAGGAGTGGTCACTTTCTAGCAAATACTAGGGGGTTTTTTAGCGCTCTTGTTGTGCAGAGTTTTCTGAATTCCCTGAATACCTGTGACAAAATCTTTGCCCTCAGTTTGCTTGATTAGGGTACACATAGGACATCCAGTGCTCAAAACCAGTTAAGGGGTGGTAAAAATTGACTTGGTAGCCACCAATACTGGAGCAATCCTAATGTCCTCTGCTAAGAGGTTTCTTCTAAGGAAGCATTAACTAACTTTTTTATGTTTGTGTTTGTTTAAGTTGCACTTTGATTCCCTTGTCAATGTCAGCTTCTTGGTTGGAGTTAATGTGCCTTGTGCAGTGAGAGAAACCAGGTCGCACAGTCGGGCACATTTTCAGTGCTGCTCCTGGGGAGGTAATAGAGAGCCTCGCTGTCCTGATTCATGCACATCCTCCTGTTTAACGGAGCAGATTCAGATTACATGGAGGAGATAAGGTTGGGACCTGTCAGAGCAGCTCAGGAGCTGGGTTTTTAAATGACCAGCTTGGTACACGTATCAGTTGTATTCAGAACCTGATAGTTCTCTCTGGGCAGAGTCGAAATGGCCTGAGGCTGGCTAAGGCCACCAGTGATCCTGCAGTGGAGGTCTGGGGGCAGAAATGTTGTGACTGCATTTCCTTGAAACAGCTGAGGGTGATGGGGAGCCCTCAGGGGGGAAGGAGGGCTTCAAGTTTCACTACAAATATTTACCCTTGGTTTTCTTTTTTCTTATCAAACATACAGTTTGCAAGTCTCGTATTAGAGAAGCCTTGTCCAGGAAAGCAGTGTCAGCCAGTGGGAGTGGGCACTGGTGGGGGCCACAGAAGCAGGAAGGTGTGGAGACAAGAGCTCTGTGCTGGAGGAGCTGAAGGGGTCAGGTTGCTGCCCATAACCTGAGAGCAGACATCGTGAACTGGTCTGGAGGTGGAGGACGGACAAGAAACATATCTGTTAATACAGTCATCTGCAGAATGGCTTGTGGCTGCGCCAGGTCTGACTCTTTGCGGTGTCAGGTAGAAAAGTTAGACGTAGCTTTGATCAGAATTCATCCCTGCGTTTCCCAGTCCTTCGTTCTGCTGATAGCTGCGGTCAGAAAAACGTACTTACAGTTCATCTGTGGTTTAGCTTCTTCGGCCGAGTGCAACAACGTGTTTCCTGAGCAAACTGTTCTTTCTGTATTCCCTCCTCAAAAAAGGGCCGCAGCGATCTGTGGCTTATCCATAAGGAGCAGCACATGGTGGCTCCCATTGTTTCAGCCACTGCTGAGCCGCGCTTACGTTGACACAGACACTCGGGCAATTTTTTGGTGTGGGAACATATTTTGTCTGTCTGAGTTCGATCAAACGCTCAAAGCCACAGTCACAAATAACACGGCAAGTTGTCTCATCTTAGAAAATGTGTTGTCACAGGAAATGAGCAAAGGCTTAGTCAAGCTGTGCTGGGGCAACATTGGCATGTTGTGGTGCCGATGCAATGCTGATACTTGAAATGTTTAGGGTATGGTCTTTCTGTGTGCATCCTGTCTCCCATGGATGTAGGAATACGTCTCTGGTTTAGTACAAAACTGCAGTAAGGCCCAGATCCATTAAAAGATGGGCTCAAACTGGTTTTGAGTGGAGGGGTTTAATGCAGTATGAGGACTGGGAATCAAACGTGCCTTTTGTTACCTCCCTGTTGAACAGGAACTCTTCTCTTGACAATACTTAGGGGGGTCCATAGGTGAGAGTACCTGACAGGAGAGCAGGGAGTAAATTTAAACTGGGAACCAACAGAAGGGCGGGTGGTGTGGGGGGAAAAAAAAAAAAAGAGGGGAAGGCTGTTCCTCAAGAGTCCAAAAAGGAGCTAAAGCTTGGAGCAATAGAAGACGTCCTGTGTTGTCCACACATCGTAATGATTACAAAGGCGGATCTTTCACGATATCGAGAGCAAGTCTGAAAATTCATTGCTTGCTTTTGAATAAAAAAAAGTCAATAAGCAGAAATTTCTGTAAGACTTGAGCTTGTGACTTGCCTAGTGATTGTCCACCCAAAGCTGCCTTGGGAACTGGTCACAGTGAAAGAGATGTGCTGCCTTTTCTTTCTATGAGATTAGAATTTGAATGAATTGAGTGCCTTTAATGAAGAAGGCGGCTACCCTTAGATTGAGAGTTGGTACCCAAAAAGCCATTTACCATGTAGTCTTCTCCTTCAAGTCCAAATGATTTGTATGTGGAATGTGGGTCTCAGAAAACAAACAGCGGAACTTTCTTAATAACCAGTAAAGTTTAAGATACGAGTGTGTCTCATTTTATAGTGGGCAGTTTTCAGTGCATTGTCATGATGTGACTTTATAACCAGTAGTACTATGCATTAATTGCATGGGGTGGCTCTTTCATGGACACCCCCTTGTCATGGGGAAGGAGCTTGCGTACCGTTGTGAGGTTGAGAGCTGTGCTGGCGGTGGCATATATCGGCAGTAGGGTCTCCCAAGCCAGGCGGTGGCATATATCGGCAGTAGGGGCTCCCAAGCCAGACAGGTCTCAACTGAAGGGTCAGACAAAGTGTGTCCACGGGCAGGATGGGCTCACTAGCCTTCGGGCAACCATCCTAGGAGAAGGACAACTCTAACCCCAAACCCGGGCAGATGGAGCTCGTTTAGCCTTGTAAGGCTCCATCTAAGAGAAGGACACTCTAAACAAACCTACAACCCGAGGACTTCGCTGTCACTGTCCAAGCTCGCTAGGCCCTGGCAGATGAACCTCAGGTGTAAAGGGTGGAGCCAGTTCCGCGCACGCTGCGCCTCACCTAAAAAATCCATCGCGCAGGCCCGAAGGGTGCACTCATCACTTGCAGTGAGCGTGGGAAAAGCCCTTCCCAGATCTTCGTTTGCGAAGCCAAGCCACGATGATGATGATGGGGTGGTGATTAAAGGCTTCTGCACCGCTGTTGTAAAGTCAGCGTGAATATTTCCATTGGCTTTGCTCTGTGCTCGAATGGGAAGTTGGGATCTAAACTCTTCCTATGGAACACTGCCAATGGCAGTGAGAAATCCAGAAGACAAAGCTTTTAAATTGGGCGATATTGATTACGCCATGAAGGTGTCGGAGTTGATGTTTAGTGAGTACTGATTAAATACCTTTGCATTCCCTGATGGAACTCAAGGAATAATTCTGAAATATTTTTACATTTCAGACTTCGTAGGGTAGCTCGTTCTGGACGCTTCTGGAGTCTTCAGATGGTCTGTGCTGCCCACAATCTGCTCTGCTTGTGGCAAGGAATCTTACATTGAGAAGCATGTGGTAAAGGGACAGTGATCGTTGAGGGAATACCGTCTCCTTTACCTTGGGCATGTGTTCACGTTCAGCTTTGGATATAGGTTATATTCTGAGCCCAGTCACCAAACATAACTAGAAAATAATCTCCCCCTGTACAAAAAGGGGCGAAACCTGTTGGTTTACCAATTTAAGTAATTTTCTGTGAAGGATACATGAACTCTGCTTTTTCCCAGCTAGATTTTGAGGAAATGTTACTGAAAGCTTAAAATACATAATTTTTAGGGCAAGGCTGTCACAGTTACATGATTGAAAATCCTCCCGGGAGGAGGTTAAGTGTTCTGCAGTCAGCCTTGAGGAATCATCCTACGTCTCTTCCTGCAGTCTAAGTGACCCAGTTTGCCCACGCAGATGGGTTGGATTTGGCAGAGAGGAGCACGGAAGGTGTGGAGCAGATGTCGTCGCTGTGCTGCTTCGCGCAGAAAAGTCTTCTCTCCTGTGATGTTCTCTACTAAAATCTGGTCTGATGCATGTGGAAAGCTGCTGGTGCCAGTAGCTGGACATGTGCTGGGGTTATGGACCTCTTTTCTACTAGCCTTTTGCTTGTGTGGGCAGAACTGTTTGAGGTTACTGTTGCTTCTCTGGTTGTCATAGGCAGGAGCGTGTGACTTCTGTCAAAGCCCTACCTGACTCTGCACAGAGCATCTGAAGAAGTTGCTGTTTGGTTGGTTTCCCACAGGATACCGATGTGAAATTTTCGTGTGTGAAATTTGCATCTGTTTACTCTCCAGAAGTCAGTACTTCTTGAACATGCATTTGAGCTTTTGGAGACCTTAGAAGGAATGGAAGGTCTGTACGATGCTGAAAAACTTGCAGGGAAGCTTCAGAGGCACTAAATCCAATTGCATATGAATTGTGTAATTCCGTTGCGTGGTCTCTGGTAGCACTTTTGCCTCTTTTTGCATGCTTAATTAGTCCTTATTGTCTTTTTCAATCTAGAACGTGGTCCAAAACCATTCCTGGCAAGGTCGAGTTCTTCTCCAGCGAGGGTTCAGACACCTCTATTCCCATCCCCATCGTGCCGCTTCCAGGTGTAGATGACTCTTACCCACCCCAGAAGAAATCTTTCATGATGCTTAAATACATGCATGACCACTACTTGGACAAATACGAATGGTTTATGAGAGCTGATGATGACGTTTACATCAAAGGGGACAAACTGGAGAACTTCCTCAGGAGTTTGAACAGCAGCGAGCCCCTCTTTCTTGGGCAGACTGGCCTCGGCACCACGGAGGAGATGGGGAAGCTGGCGCTGGAACCAGGCGAGAACTTCTGCATGGGGGGACCGGGAGTGATCATGAGCCGGGAAGTCCTGCGGAGAATGGTGCCCCACATCGGCGAGTGCCTGCGAGAGATGTACACCACCCACGAAGACGTGGAAGTGGGGAGATGCGTACGGAGGTTTGCGGGAGTGCAGTGTGTGTGGTCCTACGAGGTAAGAATGAGGGCACGGAGGATGAAGTGTGTGTGTTGGGAGAGGCAGAGGAGAGGGTGGGAGAGGCTGGCAGCAAGGGACTGCTGTTGAATGGCTGCGCAGCAGGTCCTCCAGAACTCACCTCCCTTTGCAACTTGACTGTTCAACTGTACAGTTTTTATGCTCTTTGTTTCCTACAAGCGTCACCATGAGAAAGATTCTTCGTGATTATGGAGGTGCAACAGTAAGGAGGGAAGTGAAGCCTGAGATGAGGCACACTGGAGTGGGGGGAGGACCATACATCATTCGTAACAGATGTGTTTATTTAGATAGGAAGGGAGTAAGCTTAAATCAGAGTGGCCACGGGTCCCTGCGGTTCTGACTGTCTAAGCCTCTTTTATCTTCTTTAGCTGAGTATGTCACGGTGTCAGTGTGGAAAATGGATGGTACAATTGCTGTTTCTCACTGCTGAGGCTGACAGCATTTGCCCTGACAGTGACAGTTTTTTCCCAAGCTACCACCATGGCAGAGATGTCTCATTGGGCTAACGCTGTCACCCTGTGCGCTGAGCAGCCTCCTAGCCTGCCCACAGCCCAAGTGCGCTGCTGCTCAGGGGGCTTGCTGGCAGCCCCCTGCTGCTCAGCAGGTCCTTGACGTCAGCGGAGACAAGCCACCACTCTTACGCCGAAACCCAGGGTCCGCCCACATTGGTGTGGCTGCATATTTGGCATCTTGTGGGGGGAAGAAATGAGAGAATCCCCAGCCTGCTTGTGGCTGAGGTTCCTGCTGCTGGTTCTGGCTGGGGCTGGGGGTGAGCGGGGCTTCTCCTGCCCCAGGCGCGCTGGGCTCTTTGAACTGAGTCCCAGGTGAACAGTTTGTCTTTTCACACAAATGTTTATGACTCGTATGGAACTATCGCTTTGTCCTTTTATGAGATGTGGTAAAGAGAGGGATTCTTTTGCCCACGTGACAGAGGAACTGTGGTCACGCATGATGACAGATGGTGCTGCTGGACCTGCCTTTTCACTGGTAAAGACTTGCATTAACCTTTTGACGCTGAATTTCTGCTCCCAAAAGCTGTTGCTACCTTTTGGTTCATGGTTCAGTGATGGGAAAGCCACTGAGGGAAGGGAAA
>NW_010390199.1:61585-62601 GCF_000710305.1 Buceros rhinoceros silvestris | reverse complement strand
AGAGTTTTCCAGCTGCAGTAATTTATTAATTTCTTTTGTGCATAAAGACTTTCTGGACTAGCAGTGGCTTTTCCACATTCCCTGCTTGCAGACCTGGAACTAGGTGGACTAGGTCCACTCTTGTTTAGTTGAGATTTTTCAATTTAAAAACCTGTCGTCTTTTCCTTTTTTTTTTTTTGATGTGCTCCTCTCATTGCCCAAACAACTAGATTAAATGTGCCTGGGGTTTTATTTAAGATAAAGCAATAGCTGTGTGAAACAACATGCCTGCCATACCAGCTGTGTTAGGAAAGCTTGGTGTG
Source organism: Buceros rhinoceros silvestris (assembly GCF_000710305.1). Classification (NCBI taxonomy): domain Eukaryota; kingdom Metazoa; phylum Chordata; class Aves; order Bucerotiformes; family Bucerotidae; genus Buceros; species Buceros rhinoceros. The sequence goes on along the minus strand of NW_010390199.1, from coordinate 62,299 downwards.
AAAGCAATGTTTTCCATGTCTTGTATGATCATGAACATGAACAGGCCCCCAAAAGTGAATTGCAAAGTGAACTTGTGAGGGAACAAAAAGTTCATCTTGGCCTGCTCTGCAGGGGCACAGCCACCACATTCTTCACAATCCCCGTGGCAGGGGAACCAGTGACAGCATGAAGTTTAGCAGACAAAACAACCTTGGCCTCAGAAAACCCAAACCTCAAACTTCTGCTTTGCTTACCGTGCTTCCTATTCTGGAGAGGCTCAAGTGACAGCACAAACGAGGTGCTCAGGTCTTTGCAGTCACCCCTCAGCTCTTTGGGTTTCGTTCTTAGCATCTCAGACGTGGAATGCCCTGCCAGACCTCAGTGCGGGTGGTTTACTTCCCAGCACTGTTCTTGTGGTGGGCTTTCTGCCCAGAGTCGTTTTACTCATCTCCATGACTGTCACTGCCCCCTTTCTCTGATTTGAGGATCCCACAATGTCTTCACTGTGCGGCTCATCTTCCCTGCACTGGCTCTGGTGGTCTGCCCAAATGCGTCTCCAGGCCTGGCTATGTGGGGTTTTTTCTGCTCGCAGCAGTCTGTCTCAAAACCCTTTTTTTCACCCCTTCCTGTGTTTCTGACACTTCGCTGCTCTCTGCGGTGCCTCTTAGACCACTTCATTAGTGGCACCGGTTGTTGCCCGTTTGAAGACTTGTGAAGATTTGTTCACGCTCTTC
>NW_010390199.1:41695-61471 GCF_000710305.1 Buceros rhinoceros silvestris | reverse complement strand
TTCCTGCTGTCAAGAGCTTTTCAGCAAATACAGTAAAGGAATTGACACTGTGATTCTTTGGACTTCCTGTTTCATCTCATCCCAGAAAAGAGGCAGCAGTAGTATGTGCAAGCTGGGGGAGAGCTGAAGGTCCCTGGGCTCTGGGGAGCTTCATCTGATGCACCCAGGCTGCTGCTTCAGGAGCAGTTTGCAGCCTGTGATGGATTTGAGGCTCCTCTGACCAGTCTTGTAGCTGTTGCCTTAATTGACACAGGTCGAGTGAGTCATGGATGAGACATGCCTCTTAAAATGTAAGTTTTTGGTGGCAAGGATTATCATCATCCTTGTAAAAACAAACCCGAGACTGTTACTGCTGTTGGACAAATGGCTGTAAAACTCAGCTTTCTATAGGGTGGAGCAGCCCAAGTTACGGATTTTATGCAGCAGACTGGAAGAAACTAATGAGAAGAATGGAGCTGTGACACCTCTGAATCTTACAGATGGGAGCTGGATAGTTATGAAGTGATAAGAGAGCACAGTCCTTTCTCTTGAAGAGGACAGGAGGCTTGCACTGAACTTGCTAGGGAAGCGATTCTGCATTTCTGGTGAATGTTGGTGTTTTGGACTTCTGACACGCTGCTGCGTGTTCTTGTCAGAAATAGTTTACATCCTCAAGAGAAGGAAGGAGACTTGTTTCCTCCTGCCAGTAGTTCTTGTAGTTCATCTTGTGTAGGTCACAGAGACCTGCGACTTTTGTTTTGTCATGCACTGCTGTGGTGCCATGGGCGATCTTGGGGTTTTGGCTTGATGACGAGCTACCTCATTTGAGATTGAAACGATCCCAACCTCTTGTCGATCTCAGTTTCTGCGTTGAGTCTAATGTTTCCTTTAAATGCGTCTGAATTACAGAACCATCACTCTGTAGCTTAGTCTTGTTTCAGCCTTGTTTCGTAGCTGCTGCTGGGTATTGCCCTAATTTATGTTTAATATCCTCACCTTCAGAGCGCTGGTAACTTTAATACAAGCTCTTTGGAGCTGCTGGAAATCAAGGCAGTGCTGATAGATACCCCATTAATTTCTTCGGTAATAAAACCCTTCTGACACACGTTGCTTTCAGGTGAATGAACCGCTTCGTGTCCTACAGCGCGACAGAAAACAGAGCAGCTTACATGCCTCCAGCTACTGGTGTAAATGCCCACGTTCTGTCTGGTTTTCCTTCTGTTCTGACTGAGGTAGTGGGAGAAATGAGGTAAGAAGCAGCAAGTGTGGAGGGGGCAGTGCTTTCCTCCAAACTAGCAACAAATGCTCTTCAATGTCCTGAGGTGAGGCAGGATTTTTTTATAATATGCATGGAAGAGAAGCTATGACAAAGGGAGCGGTCACATCAGGAAACGTGAGCATCAGGCATGCATCGGTCCAACCTTTCGGGTGTTGGCAAGGGAAAAAGTAGGGCAGTGGTGACTAGGGATAGTGGGGTGCATCTGAGAGATGGGGGATTTCAATTGATGTTTTGTGTGGTCTTTCATCTGAAGTAATTGAAGATAATTGCTAGGCTGAAATTCACTGAAAGCCCTTCAAGTGCACGTTATACCTGCCAAGTACATTGGTGGTGCCAGAACATACTGTTTCTGGAACGGACTCTCCCATGGGCAAAACTGAAGTTTATGATTTTCTGTAGGATAGCCAGGAGTCAACAAAAAGATGAAAGTCCTGCAGAGATTGATCAGCACTGAAAGCCTGAGGACAGATGCAAGCGTTAACCGCTAACCTTCAGTTCCTTTGCTTTATCTTCTGAGGAAGAACCTTCCTTCATTAGTGAGGAAGGAGATTCAGCCTGTTCGTAGCTGGCGAATGTTGGCACACAGTGACTTCAGCAGCAAGAGCTGTCCATCTCGGAGCAGGGCAGGGTGGGTCCGTGAGAGGTGCTGTGAAGCACCTTGGTTCACTGCAGTCTATGCAGGGCTGTGGTGTCGGACTGCAATGTTTGGCTGCTCTGTGAGCCCTTTGCCTTGGGGTCCAGACAGAAAATATAAGACTCAACTTGTCTTTGTGATGGGGGCATCCAGCAGGATTTCTGAAATCAGACGCTAACACGTCTATACTGTCCTGGCTTCAAAGATTGTACATTTTTTTTGAAGACAGAGCATAAGAACTTGGCAAACCCTGGCAGCCACAGATACCTTATCTCGCCACGTGTGTGCAGCCCATTTCACCTCTTCATTCAAGAAATGTACGGTACAAACTGTGTGTGTGTGTGAGAGGGAGGATATAAGCATGCTCAGTGTTCCAGGGTGGATGTTTATAAATCATCTCTTCTTAAGCACTAAATTTTATCTTTGGAACACCTCAGAGAGTTCTTTTTGGCTTTGGAGTGAGTTGGGATTGGGTGGCCATCCATTTTGGGGATGGATGGAGATTGAGCTTCTTGAAGGTAATGAGGAATGGCATTTTGTCAGGCAGGTAAGACTAGAGAAAAGCATTATCTGGGCAGAGAAGGTGATGCGTGGGCTCAATGTGAGACTAAAATACGTGACTGATGTGACAGGGAGTCTGTGTCGACAGCGGGGGAGGCAGTGCGGTATGACCACTGTGGTCTAATTTTAGTAGCAATGTTTGCTGAGGAGGAGGGCAGAGAGGTCAGAGGAGAGACTGGAGGCTGTAGTTTGAGTATGTGAGACCAAGGTGGGGGTTAGGAGGGTTCAGAATAGGAGACAGATCTCAGGTCTGCACCCAAGTCCTGACTTAGCTCTTTCATTTCAGGAAGTAAGTATTTGAGAACCAAATATTTCAGAGAGGGAAAAGTTGACATCACTAAGTCATTTCTTAGTGACTTCTGACCTCAGGTTGGTAGGGGTTTCTTGTAGCAATCAAGAACCACTTTATAGATACATAGATATAGTGTTAAGTGTTGTCGCAAAGTTACTTGCGGCTGGATCTCGCTTCCTCTCTGCTAGCTGTGGCCTTACGAGAGGAAGGCTGGGTGATTTGTGCTTAGACACTTGTGCCTTTCCAGGCTATAGAGACCTGTCTGAGACTGACCTAGTTCCTGTGAGCCCACGGTTAATCTGTCCCTAGTTAGCTGGGTGATTTGATCTAATGCTGAAGCTGAGGGTTGCTGAAATGGGGACTCTGATGGTGTTGTGCAGACTCTAAGAAAGTTTCAGCCATGAATCCAGCAAAGAGAAGCGTTGCTCTTCCCCCGTTGCTCTCTTTTTGGAGTGGTGTGGTTAGCAATTAGGATCTGCGCAGCCTATGGAGTTCAGGGAGCCATCAGGATTAGTTGTTATCTTGAGGACAAGTCAGGAAGGGCTAATCCTTCATTGCATGACAGAACAAAGAACTCTAATAAAACAGTTCATCATCCCGGTTTCTTAATTAAGGCATGCGGAAGATGGTTGAGGATTCGAGTTTGTTCCGTTGAGCAGCACTGGGGATGAGCAGAGGGAGGTGAAGCTGAGACCGGAAGCTTTCCAGTGTAACTTTCTCTTTTGGGAAGCTGTCTGTCTTGGCAGGGCAGATTCTTGCTGTGTGGCTTGGTGCTATGATCAGAGCTGCGCACTGCCCTGCCTCTTGTAGGAGAATCCCACCTGGCTGGAGACGGTGGAAGGACCAGTTAAATTCCAAACCTAATCAATCTAAACCCCAGTAGTACCAGTGCAGTCGATTATGTCTGACCAGCCTTTGAGTTGACAAGTGCCCTTTTCCGTTTTATTTAGTGCTTATCTCTGTGTATAAAAGATGAGGGTGGAAGAATAAACCACTTCATAGCTACCTCTGTAGAAACAGAATCTCTGTGAAATGTCCCATGTGACTAGGCAGTAAAAAAATAAAACCAGAATCATCTCAGCTGAAGTGGACATGAAGTGTCTTCAGCTGGGGCTCTGTATGTGGATGTATTTAGCTGATCTGTCAGTAGAAGGTAACTGTGACCTGGATGTTTGGGGGGTTAATTGTGTAAATTTGGAGAGAATATTTGCTTTTCTGTCCTTAATCTATTAGCACCAAGTTCTGCGCACAGCTTAAGGCAGCAGCAGCGTGGAGGTGTCAGAGCCTGTAAGCACGAGAGAGGAAAGCCGGACTAGTTTGGTGATGGGAAATAGAAATGAAGTGCTGATGAAGGGGCTTAATATAAACTCCCTGAGGTCACTGAAAGGATGGCAGAAACCCATGGAGCCTCCATGCTTTCAGTGCTGGCTGTGTTGTACTTGGGGTGTGGTGTTTTGAGAGGTACTTTGATTTTTAAAATAAAAACAATCGAGTTATTGCAGAGAAGAAACAAAAGGTGGATCTTTTAAATGGATGGATATGATGGGGTATCATTTTCTTTTGAACTTTGAGTGAATGAACACAGATAATTGTCAAGAGCTGCTTTAGTGGTTACAGCCAGCTGTATTGGTCTACAGCGCTAACCCAGTGTGAAGGCTTCTCTTATTGGAGAAGACTATACGTGACAGGGTAACTCAGCCTTGGCCCAGCACCGAGTGGCCACTCTGAGCATTTCCTTGTGCCCTCTGGACTAACGCTGTTCCAGGGCAGTCTCTGAGGGTGCCGTTTTGTGATCTGTACAGTTACCTTTTGCCAGTTGTCCGTGTTTGCAGTCCCTGGTCTCTGCTGGTGCTGGGACAGATGTTGAAAAGACCTGTTAACACCAGGAGACTCCACGTCAGCCCAGAAACAGCCAATTCCCCATTTGCTTCCCAGTTGACGACTTCTAAAATCACTGTCCTTGATGGACTTTGTGGTCTCAAGTGCTGCCAGATATTCTGCCTTGTTTCTTTGTTCATGGGTGAGCAGGGAAGGTGCATGATGACAACCTGCAGCGCCCAGTCCTTGCAGTGGGCAGGTGGCAGTTTAACTGGGTGCTCTCGCTGTTGTCCGCTGACTCTGCGGGTGGAGTGACTGTGTAATCGGGCTGCACGAAGGATTAATTGTCTGGGATTTGTCTAACCTCATTTCCTGGAGACACTTCCCAACTGAAGAGCTGCTGCGGCTGCTTTATGTTCTAAACCCATCTGATTTGGAGCAGAGAATTTAGTTCTACTTTGCTGTACTGTTGCACCATCTTTAATTGCTCCTTAAAATGCTTAAAACATTTTAGCGCTAATTTCCTGTGTTAAAGGCTTATCTGGACTCCTGGCGATGTGAACTTGCATGGTTATCAGCTGGAGACCTCTTAAAATCTTGCCAGGAATCCTGATTGCCTGAAGAGTGGGGATTAATCTTCCTGCATGCCTAGACCAAAACGACCTTTATGTGCCGCAAAGAAGTTGAGAACATAATTGGAAGGGTTTGGGGAACCTAACTGGTTTTGTTTTCTTAAATCTTGAAAGTGTTTTTGGGGGTCCAAAGTGTATTTTGCAGAACCAAAAGTTGAGTTCTGTTTTTTTCTGGTTAGTTTCTTAAATAAAAGTGATTTTCTGCTGGTGCCCAGTGAAAGGAAGTTAGTTGTCAGTGGTCTTCAAGACCTGTTGTGAGCAAGTTAAAAGTACTGTGGCCATAGTGAAGCAGAAGTGAAAGCTGTGAATTTTACCAGGGGGAATCTTGAGAACTGACTGAACTTCATGCCACTTCCTTGCATGGACTCGAAGTGGTTTTTAAGACTCTGAGAAATGCCTGTTTATCCACACTGCAGTGCCGTGAAGTCCTGCTGATAAGAAGGAGGCAGGTTTTCTGCTCACGGCAAGCTCTGCAGTCTGTGCAGTGCTGTTTTACCTGTGCTGCTGGCAGCGACTCATGCCCAGGGTGCAGCGTAGGAGAAGCTGCAGCGATCTGCTTCTGTGCTTGGTCTGATGTCCTGGAGCATTGCTAGGGTACAGCGAACTGCTCCATTTAGCGTCTGTTCTGGTTTATAGCTGGGAGCACATGCCAGCACAGGATGGGAGCCCTAAAAGTTTATGCAGAGCTGTGAGATGAGCCAGAGCTTTAGACTCATTAGCTTAGAAAGAGGTTTAGGAAAAGGCACGACATGCTCTTGTGTAACGAAGAGAGCACAGGTAGGGTCATGCCCACTGGATCTGAGCTCCATCCAAATCTCTGGGTTTAATCCCTCCTACTGAATGGCTTTAGGGAACTCCAGCTGAGTGCTGTGTTCCTCTTCTTGGAAGCAGCCTTCAGGGTCTTAGACAGAGGTGAGGATTAACAATGAAATAAATGGGAACTCATCGTTTGGACTCAGCCAGGAGTTCATTAAAAAGCGTAAAAGGATGGTAGAAAGCTGCTTGCAGCTCCAGAAGTGCTACGGCCACCTTCTTCCAAGCTGCAGAGGAAAGCATGTTATCAGAAAGTAGCCTGCCTTTGGGTTGCCCCAGCCTTTCTGAGCAGGCAGCCAGCACTGGGACGCTGGATTCTTGCCCGGTGCCCCCTTGGCCGTGCCCAGACCCTGTGTCAGTGTGCTTTCTGAAAGGCAGGCACAAGTTTGCTCATGAAAACTTGTTGCCTGCTGTTGTTCATGGTTGCCACTTCAGATTGGTGCAACTGGTTAGAAAAGTGCTCTGGGAATAGCGGCAGAGTTTTAATGAAGGTTCCTCTGCTCACGGGCCTTCAATGGGTGTAATTACTTGGCAGTAACATCTTTAAACCGTATTTGAATTAAAGCTACATGTTTTGGCTGGTTATGTCACCACTGTATTAGTGAGGAATGCAGAGGAGAGTGCTAGTTTGCATTAACTGAGCTCTCTTAATCCTTTGTAACCGTACTTCTTAATATGTGTTACTGTCTTACAGAGACAGAAAGCATTTGCCCAAGGGTCAGCAGAGTTCACTCCTCAGCATCTGTGCATAAGGGCAACGTTCTTTGTCCTCAATAAGGACTAGGAAAGTTCTTGGGGAGTGGGTGTTGAGGACTAATGTTATGAGTAGCTCTGCATAAATACTCTGTTGGGATCTGTCTGCATCTTAGGTCTAAGTTTTCTACAAATCTCTTTTCCTACAGTCTCCCTCAGTGTGTGGGTGCAGAGTGGGTTAAATGCCTGACCCAGTTTTTTTTAATGGTCTCACACAGCCTTCAGACCAGATGCTTCACTAAACCCAATCTTGTTGGACCAGAGTGACTCCAAAATGTACACCTCTCCTGTCCATTGTCCAGGTCAGCAAAAATACTGTTCCCTTGCACTTGTATCTTTGCTGTCCTAACAAAGGAGAAATTTGCTTAACCTTATCACAGCTATTTTGTCAAGAAACCTTACCTTACCTTGTTTGTTTAGCCATATCACAGATTACTGAACTGACGTGCTTGGTTTTATATCCTTCTGCTATTGAAGACACTTCCTAACATCTTGGGCCAAGGGGAACTTCATTTAAAAAAAACCCAAAACCCAACCACCAGCAACTGAGAGACAATAGCAGATTTAATCCTCATAAAGCAGCAGGGCTTTTGCTTCCCTGGGAATGTTTGTGAGTTGTGGCTTTTCCAGGTTTTGGACAGAGCAATTTTTCTTTGACGTTTTCGAATAAGCTTTTCCCCCTGCTCTCTGACTCCTTAAAGTTGAAATGTGTGCTGGAGTCACAGCGAGAACCTTTTGTGGTTGCACTTTATCTTGCTGTGTTTTAACTGGGCCCAACTGGAAGCCACCTCTGATCCTGTGGAGTAACGTGTTTGGCTGAATCCCGATTTGCTGATGGCAGCATCGCTGCTGTGTGTGCTTGGACTGAGGAGAAACCACCTGGTTTCTTATCTTTTCTGTGCCATAAATAACACCATAGCTCCTGCAGCCTTCCAGAATTAGCCTAATTTCAGAACGGGAAACTAGGGTGAGGATGAACAGGATATTTAAAAATAGGAGCTGGGTACCCAGGCATTCCGATGAGGAGCCTTTGTCTGGAGCTCTGGATGGTGAATCAGTACTTGTCATGATCTTTCACATGGACTCCACCAGAGGGGCAAATCTCTGCTGAATTGCATGTCAGCGCTGCAGTTCTGGTACAGGAACTGCAAGCCAGGAAGATGGAAGGGGAGGGCAACTTCATCCTCAGTCTGGTTTATCGTGGCTCCACAGGTCCCTGGCGTGGCTCCGCAGAAGTGAACGGATGATTCCTGTAGGCTGCGGTGTCTGCTTTGTGCCATCTGCCCTGGTGCAGAGGAAGTGTGAGATGTGTAACCCCGTTTATTCTGCTAGGTGGTCAGGGCTGTCTCCTGTACAGCAAATGCCTTGTTTCTGTTCAGCCAGCACAAAGGCTCTTTGATAGCTGCTTGGCTATACATCTGTCAAGGTGCCTCAGACTGTTAGCACTGGTTGCTGTTTAAGGTATTCAGGCTCTGAGGCTGTGATGTACAGTGATACGTTGTTTATACGTTGCCTCCCTTTCCTTTTGAGGATAGGGAGCTGTGCTGCATCCTGCCCTGAGCAAAGCTGGTGTTAGTTATGTGATGGAGTGGTAGCCTGGAGATTTTCCCTTTAAAAAGCAAGACTGGAATCCTTCTGTTTCACACTTGGGATTAAATGTCTGAATTTGGCGGTGTGACTGCAGAACAGTGGAACTTTCTCTGGGGAGAAGTATGTTGAATTTCTGCTCCAGAGAGAGAGCTGGCTTGAAAGACTTTCAAGGGACCCCCATCCTTCACGGGGCATTTAATGACTAGGAGAAAACACTGACTTCCTAAAGTTTTTGAACTTCACTGCAACCTCTAGATTAATTTCCCCATCTTCTCCCCTCCTCCACCAGCATTTTTTCTCCTTCACGTGTCCTCATGCTCGTTTCACAATGAGATTTTGCTGAAACCAGTCCTGCCGAGAACTGCACACTCATCTTTTGAAATATAGGGGAGGGAGTGAGAGGATGCGCTGTAAGCTGACAAAGTCTTGGTGAGTTCTGGATCTCTGATGTTTTTTGGCTTTCGGACATATTAAGATTTGGCACCTTCTGGCTCCTGCATGCGGTTTTCTATGTTGTTTTTTTTAACCCCACAAAGCTATCCGACAGCTCTTCAGTCCCATTCCCAAATAGTATTGTGATGCTGTCACTGCTGGCTTCTTGACTCCCAAGTAGAACTTGGGTGGAAAAACAATTTTTCATCAAATTACCATGAAATAGGTCTCATGGAATAACGAAAGAGTGCTAGGGGGATGTGCCCTGTTTCACGTTAAGCTCTTTTGCTTTGACGTTGGTATTCTCTTCTGCTCCATATCTGTTACCATGGATAAATACTGAAATCTGGTAGCTGAGTGTGGCAAAAGGTGACTTGGAGTAGGTCCATGGTATGTTCCACCAAGTTCTTGTCCCTCGAGAGCAGCAGCTCTGCCCTGCCCAGGCCCTGGTGTCAGCGCCAAGCTCTGGCTTGCGAACATGTGCCTATACTTGCTCTCCTCTCTAGGCATTGTAGATCTGTTTAGGCTTTTTGTGGCCTCTCAAGAGGGTGAGGAGTGACTTTTCAACTTAATTTTAGACCAACTGTCATTCTCGAGCAAGCTTGAAGAAGTGTGGTTTTGACCTTGCTCGCCGGGAAACTTGGAGGAACCAGATTTCCCAGTACATTGGGGGAACTGTTACCTCGGGTCTAGAATTTTGTGCTTCAGCATCAAGTGCTTTGCAAACCTTTCCCATGCTCCTTCCACCCTGTGGAACTGACAGCTCTCCCTGCATGGCATGGGGTTATCCCCAGGGCACAGGCAGAGGGACCATCAGGTCAAAGTGTAGAGCGTAAGAGGTCCTGACTCTGTGTCCTGCAGCCAAACCACACCCTCCCTCTCCTCTTTCACCAGTCACTTCAATTAAAATTCCACCATCAGGGCTGAAGTGAGGTGAGGCAGGAGCAGACTTGTTTTCAGCAGGGAGAGGGAGAACTACGTTTTCTGCTAGAATGGGCCTTTTTTCAGAGCAGGTTCAGGAAATGTCCCCTCCCCACCAGTTAGGTGCAGAAAAATCACAGGAAGAAACTGCAAAAATTATCAGCATTGTCTGCTTCAGTTCCCAGAGGGCATCAAAGAGGGAACGAATTGAGCTGGGAGCAATAAGTCCTGCAGAGACAAACGTGAGTTTCTCTGTCAGGCTTTCTGAACCATGGCCCAGAACACTCACTGAGGTGATTCTGTAATAAAATCAGGGAGCCAAAGTGGCAGGGGTGCCAATGAGACTCTGCCGGAACCGAGGAGCACGGTGGAGGTGAAAGGTGGCGAAAGCAAGAGAGCCAGAACGAAACCGAGGGGGGTCCTGTTATAGAGCGGTGGAGTCCAAGTAATTTCAAATATTCTAAACAGAGGTCCCGGGAGCAGAGACACAGGGGAACCAAATTCCTTTGGCATTTGCAATATCGGGCTGGCTGAAGTAACTGCTCTTGTGCAACGTTCTGCGGAGAGCAGATCTCTGGAGCAGATGCTGCTCCTTTTGCAACTGCTGCTCGAAATGAACCAGTTTCTCACCACGAGGAAGAGCCCAGTTGCCCGCATAATTCAGGGACCTGTTTTACAGGTGCTCACCTTCACAGAGGGTCAACACAGTGATAAAGGCTGAGTTTGGAATTGCGAGAGGAGAGACAGTCCCTTGCAGTGTCTGAAGACACTGTCTCCTTAAGGAGTGTGAGGACGAGTGAACCTTAATCGTGCTTAGCCAGTGTCACAGGCAGTTTCTCTGCTGAGAGTTTGGAAGCTGGACGTGTGGGGGGGGTAGGCAGAGAAGGACTGAGATGTGCTTTCAAAAAGGAAATCGGTCTAGAATAAGGGCAGGTAAACAGTAAAATGTTACCAGGTACAAGCTAAGGAACAACCTGCTGTTTTCCCTGGCTCTCACTGAGACACAGCTCTAATCCATAAAGCCAGAAACCATATCCGATGGGCTACAATAATTTATTTTTTCTGGATGTAGACCTCCCCGATGTCAGTCTCCCCTAGGTAAGGAGGAATACCTGCTAAGAAAGCAATGCTCTTGGCTGCTTTGGCGTGCCAGCAAAACCTTCCTGCACTAAAGTGACAAGCGTGATGCTGACGGGACGTGTTCCGGCGTGGCATCCACCTTAGGTTGAAGTGGGAGCACCTGACTGATGGCCAACATAGAAAAAACTGAGCAGCCTGCATTGTAGCCCGGACAATTTCATGCCTAGTTACCATTCAAAACAGTCAACTCTTTATCCAAAAGTGATGTTTGGAAGTGACTTCTCAGAGTATGTTTTCTTCCTGTGCAAGCAGCGAGTGTGCAATGAAGATTAGCAGCTTGGATTGTGTTTTCTTTGGTAGCCACTGTGACATCACTGGTTGTCTTTGTGTCTGCCTCTCTTTGTGTGGTGGGATAAAAAAGCCATGTCCAGTTTGGGGTTGGTGCCAGTTTTATCAATATGATGATTATATGCAGAAGAAAGGAGCTGCAGCGGTACTTGTGGTGCCTCGATGGTAAATAATAGCAGAATATGGTTATCTCTTAATAGTCTGGTTAGACTCCTGATTGCCACACATTGGCAAACACCCTGTGTCGTGTAACTATGTGTGCTCACGCTCTCTGCGGTTAGCTAAAGTAAATGTTCCCGTCCCTGTGTGGGCTGGGATATAACAGAATCACTGTAAAATAGTCCAGACTCTGTTCCTGAGCATTGACACTTGGATGATGCTCTCGCACGGTTTTTTCTTTTTTTTAAATAATTTTAAAATCTTCAAGCATTTTGTAGAGTTGCTGTAGTCCTTGCTACATCAGCCTTTGGGAATAAACCCATAGTTATAACTTTGAAACTTGGAAATATCTGTACAGACCCAGTCCAGCATCTCACACTAGACAATAATGAGCACTGAAAGCTAAACGGAGCCCATTGATATGTTGATGATCAGTACTTTTTTCTTTCTGATTAACATTCAACCTGTGTCTTCTATAACATTTCAAACAAACCATGGGATTGTCCACTCTTCTCAGATCCAGTTGCTTGGTGGATTTGAGCCCATCCTGCCAGGGAAGTTGCTGGTGCCATATCCTGTGAGGGTGGTGTCCAGGGTGGTCCCTGTTGCCATGGTTATATATATATGATCCAGTTTAGGTTGTTTTTCATTTCCCGAGAGTGGTGCTGGGCTGAAGGTGACAGACTGACAGTGTGGAGAGAGTTCCTTCTGTCTTGGATCCGCCGCGATGTGGGCTCTGTAATGCCATTAAGGTTGCTGCATCCCTGCTGACAGCCTGCGTGTTGTGCAGGAAGTGCAGAAGGCTGTGTGTGGTGGCCTTTGCTTTGGAAAAGTCGTGTGCCACCAGATTTAAGAGAGGCTGAGTAAATGGCAAGACACCAGACAGTGCCATGGGCAGCATTAAGAGAGCACAAATAGATGCAGATATTGTTAATGAAGTTTTAAATTAAACAGAATTCAGTTTAGAGAAGCAACTTGGTAAAGAGAGAACTTGGCTGTGCTTTAGGAGAGCTTCCTGGCTGCACTCTTGGTCACGCTGGCTGCTGTGGGTCCCCTTTAGCTTTCATCTGCCCCCTTTCCCTTGTCACCTCCCATGTCACCTTGGTTCTCCCATGGGATCAAGGGTGGAGTCCATGTAGGAGCTCTGCTGGAGTGGTTGGAAAGCCCAGACACAAAAGGAGGTGGGCGTTGGGCCAGCAGGCTCCCAGAGGTTGGGGTGAGCTGTCCTGTGGCTCTGGGATGCAAGAAGATCCTTGAACAAAGCTCATAGTGTTGGGAAGGCTGGCACCTTCCGTCCCGTGCCAATGGAGCCACCACTGAACAGGGCTTCGTCTGGTGGGTAAATCCCCGCTTGCCCAAACCACAGCAAATTTAGCAGAGTAACAGTTTGGAGAGATGACAGATCGCTCTCTTTGTTTCTTCATCTTATCTTTGTGGGAAAATACTGGAATAATGAGGGTTTTGCACATGTGCATATGCGGTGTATTTCTTTCCTGCCCTGCAGTGAAGATGACCTTGCTGGCTTGGTCAGTTCAGGTTTGCTGCAAATCTCACCTGCTCAGCAAGTTGCTGGAGGAAGCTGCTGGCAATGTCTCCAGGTAACAGTAATAAAACCACAAGTGATTACAATATTATTTCATTTATAACTAAATTAAATATTCTGCTTTCCTTGTATGGAAGGGCAGGCAGCTCTCTGCTTTATGGAGGAAGAGCAAAGGCTGGGGAGTGGCTCAAGCTTCCCATAGGCACAGCACAGGATGTGAGCTTTTTTTCTTTTTATTAAAAAAAAAAAAAAGGTTTCTAGGAAATGCAGAATGAAGTGGTCTTTGTTTGGGCTGTCCGCACAATCCCCTCGCGAGCAAACACTTAATCATACATTAGGCTGTGATGAGTGATGTATTACAGTAGCAGGCTTGTTCCTCAGTGTCGCTGCTGCTGCCTTTCTAGTCAGAGAAGACCAGGCAGTGGGCTTGCCTGAAGCAGTTCAGTGCTAAATTTGCTGTTAAAGCCCTTTCAGGGGAAATCCTTGTGGCAGAGGCTTTCATGTTTATTAATTGGTTTAATTTCTCTATCTAGTGAAAGAGTCTTAAATCATCCTGAAAGTAAAGAATCAGGTCCAGGTAAATTTATAATGAAGAAGAACATTCTGCCTATACAGGAATGTCTTAGAAATGCCTTTTGCAGTTGTAAAATGGAATGAAGAATTTTTTTTTTTCTCTTGGATTCCCTCCCTGGCCCCCCCCAGCAAAACCTTCCTGAACATGTCTGCGCAATGGATGGTCCTTTGTAGAGGTGAACACACAACCTCAGAGGCTGAACTTTCTCCGTAAGGTGTTTACACTCAGCTAAAGCTCTTCCACATGACATTTCCTGCATTGTAGCAACTAGCTTTAAAAAATAATGTTTAAAGAAAACTTCATATAAGCAAGACTGTACTTAGCCTGAGCTTCCTTTTAAAATGTCAGTGGCACTTAACAAAGCCTTAACTCCTTCCTCAGCATCGCTGCCAGTCCCTTCCCGTAGCTGGTGCCTGGGGTGTCCGTAAGCTCAGTGAGGGCAGCTCTTGTGAGTTGAGGGCCTGCCCGTCGTGCCTGTGATGAAGGGGTGTTTTTATGTACTCCCCAAGATGGGCATCAAACCCCTTTGCTACAACCAAGGCCTCCACTTTGGAACTCACTGAAGAAGCCCCCCAGTCAAGGAGAACTTCCTCCGAGAAGAAACACAGCACAAAGCTTTGCTCAGCACATCTCTCCCAGGAGGAGCCTCTGCACATTGTATTTCTAAAAAAATCCCTTTTAGCCCTTCAGAAGCAAGACTTTATCTGCAGTGCATGGACTAGGCACAGCACAGCAACGTCAGCAGCACTTTCTGGCTCAAATAGCTTCTCTCCATCCATTCACTTGAGGCTTTTTCTCTGCCATCCCTACCCCTTTTCTTCTCTTTTACAGATAGGTTTCAGCCGCTGCTTTTAAAGTTGTTCAAATTTCCATCTTAACTAGATGAGGCCAAGTGCTGAAGCTGTCTTGGTCTTCAGCATGTGTCTTTTTTTGTTTATTTTTTTACTTCTTCAGTCAAGTCTACAAAGAATTCTCTGTCTTACATGCTATATACATATTTTTTCTTCTTAAAGGACGACTCATTTCCTCTACTTTAGAGGTATTTTCTTAAATCTGTCACTTCCTCCCTCTTTCTTGGCTGTCTGATTTGCCGGTTTTTACATTTTTTGGTAACTGTTCCACTCATTAACTTCTCAAATCCTTAGGGAATTGTTTTGCCCATGCGAGGTGAAACTCTGTTTTCACTCTGACAAGAAATATTTGACGATTAATTTAATTGCTAAATTGGCTTCTAAGCAGAAGCAGGCTTGGAAAACTGAAGGGGAATTAATCATGCCTGCGTAACAGAGGGGACTTGAAAACGTGGAGGCTGCGCTAAAGACGTCAGTGAAAACTGAGGTGCACAGTAGCTAACAAACTTTTAGTATTTGATCACACTTTTTTGATTTCTTGCTGGCTTTCACTACTTGTTGCCTGCTGGAAGAGCAGAGCGTTCCCTCTCAAGAAGAGAGCAAAGTCTTGTCATCTCTGGAGAGCGCTAACTGGCTCTAAGGATGAAGCCTCTGGGCTTTTGCGTGAACAGCTGAAAATTCACGTACCAGCACAAAATACACGCTCAGGGACACCAGTGGATGGGGACGTGTGAGTCCTTGAGCTGCTTTTCAGAAACTAAAACCATGGTCTGTGTAGGGTTGGAGAGTTGTATTCCATCAGCTGGTACATGAATGAGCGGCGGGAAAAACTCTGATGTACCGAGCCTTCGTCCTTCACCCATCCTGCAGCAGAAGGGCTGGTTTTGCCCTCTGTTCCTTGGGCAGAACCAGCTTCATAGTTAAAAATATTTCTCTTGAACTCTTCACAGACATGTCTCCATCAGTTTGGACTGAACTGCTCTAGTGTGTACACAATAGGAAATTAATTCTGGTATAATAAAGAGCTCAGTTCAAACCAGCAAACGCTCTATCAGATAACATTTAAGGTTTGGGGTTTTTTTTTAAATTTATTTATACAGAAAGTGAACTACAGATGAGTTACAAGAGCTGCTTCCACATGAGACCTGGCATGAGGTTGAATTTTCCTCTGATGTAAATGGGTGTAATGTGATCAGGTAGCAAGGTTATGCTGATTACATCAGCTAAAGATTAGGCTTAGAAATCTTGTAGGTGACTACACACAAGTCCTACAAGAAAGAAGAAAGGTCTCAAGGATGTTTTTGTTCAGTATTTTGTTAAAACAAATTGAATCTCCTTTGAAGAAGCTTGTGCCTGCAAGACTATATGTCTTAGAGTGAGCTCAACTTCATGGGGCTCCAAAGGCGTTATTACAACTTCTGTAATTACCCAAAGTAGCTGTTCTGAACTTAAGATTGGCATGACATTAAAGCTCAGTGTCTTGGGCTTCTGCAGGACTAGACTCTTCCATTATCTAGCTGGGAATCTCCCTTTGAAATGCAAAAAAGCCCTGTATAAATCAGGGGGTGGGGTGTCAAGCTGTAAAATGTCTGGGTTTTATTAACGATGTAAGACCTGCTGTTGGTAGGACATGCTGGTGTGGTCTTGTATATGCTGTGACTTGGGAAGAAAGGGGACGTTAGGGAGCAAATGCTGTGTTTGGAGAGGTAGAAGAAGTGATTTTATTACGGGTTGTGACAGCATTAGGATATTCAATTAGATGTTTGGAGCCTAAATTAAGTGGAGGAGAGAAATGAGCAATTACGGGTGTGAAAAATTCTTGCATGTGTAAATCCACTGAAGTTATTCCGTATGTTAATAAATATTGTTTCTTATCAAATGCATGGGTAATGTTAAAGTCTCCAAGATGACCATAACTGGAAGAAATACTTTCCCACAGCCCCTAGATAAAGACATGGAGCTTTTCTGCATCGTCTGCCATGTGTTAATTCAGACATGCAAATAATGACTGAAGAACCTTATTTCCGTAGTGGAGGAAGTATTTTCTGAAGCCCAAGCAACCCTGATTGGTATCAGCATAGTATTGAATGAGGACTTATCCTTTGAAAATCCTTTTTTTGCTGGTTAAACTGGCTCCAACCGCAAACCTTCTAGTTCTACGTAGTTATTTTTGCATCTGTCTTTCAGTAAATGCTGACAGTCTGAGAAGTGCAGCCTATTGATCATTTTTCCATTATTTATATAGCAGTTGAGCAGAGCCAGTATAAATCTAATTGGGTTTGAGCATCATTGGTTTTTAAAGTGTATCAGACGTTGTAAGGCAGGTGTACATGAAGACACAGTGGTGGTTCATGTGGTCGTTCTGTACAACGGACTGGTTTGGTATGTTCACAGTTGAAGGATTAACACTTACTCGAGCATATCATCACATCAGCTGAGATCTGGAATGCCCGAGTTGTTAAGTATGCGTTAATTGTAGGTACAGATTTCTGGAAGACTGTCCTGCTGGTAAAGCATTGGGTGTCTAGTAGGGCTTTGACTTACGGATGGGAAAAGCAACAGGAGAAAATAATTGTGTGGTAAAATTGAAGTTTCCTAAATGGAATGGGGCAGGGTGGTTTTGTAATAGAAAAGAGTCATGGGAACCTGAGGGGGTGTCTGTGAAACTTCCTTTCCCTCGCTCTTGAAATCTGAAGGGAGAAGCCAAGACTTCCTCTGTGCTAGTCCTGTGAGAGCTGGGTACTAGACAGTTCCGTGCATCTCAACCACTCTTTCAGTGACTTTCATTAATCACTTGAGAAATCTGGCTTTTTTCTTTTAAGTGACAACCAAATAGTGTCTTGTCTTAGGATCGGAGAAGAACACCTTACTTCCACTGTTAGCCGGTCCCTTTGCATTTAGTAGCCAAATGTTTTGGTAGCTCATATCTTGGCTCCTGTCTGCTGGGAAACAGTGCAAGGGCAAGGACCATCCTGTGTCCTCTCTGCTGCTTGGACACATCCTGGAGGAATGCTCAAGGGGCCACTGTCAGACGAGACGTTGGCCAGGTGGGCTTTAGTCCGGTGCAGCGTGGCTGCTCTGTGTTTATATTCTGAAGTTCCTTCTGGTGCCGCCTCTGACTTACTGCGTTGTCCAAATGGTTCGCCAGCTGGCTTGTAAACCCTGGATGCATGTCATCTGGTTTCACTGCGTCAACGGGGTGAAACCAGATGAAATACATTAACTGTTCCTCTGACCCTTTCTTCCTAGCACTTCTCTGTTGCGTGAGAAATGTGAGCAAAGGCTTTTACCAGCTCAGTGTCAACTTTTGGATCCTGCCTCCATGTTTAAGCGATGGGCCTCTCTCCAGAGCTTTCCCTCCCCTGGATGGGTTTGCATTACTGCTGCCGGTTGAACTGTTGTTGACAGTTGTTGACGTCGGTCTCTTAAAGAGCATTCTTTGCTCTTTAAGAACCGTACTGCTACTCTGTGTCCTGGGGTCATCATCTCCCATACACCCATTTCTCCACAGCTTTTAATTTCTGGTGCTTTTCAATCTTTCCCTGCAACCAACTGGCTTGAGTGCTGTTTTCTTTTTGGTTGTAGTGGATTTGCAGTGCTTCACCTCCGTGTTTTGCACTGAGAAGTCCTCTCTCCAGAGCTTTCCCTCCCCTGGATGGGTTTGCATTACTGCTGCCGGTTGAACTGTTGTTGACAGTTGTTGACGTCGGTCTCTTAAAGAGCATTCTTTGCTCTTTAAGAACCATACTGCTACTCTGTGTCCTGGGGTCATCTTCTCCCATACACCCATTTCTCCATAGCTTTTAATTTCTGGTGCTTTTCAATCTTTCCCTGCAACCAACTGGCTTGAGTGCTGTTTTCTTTTTGGTTGTAGTGGATTTGCAGTGCTTCACCTCCGTGTTTTGCACTGAGAAGTGGATTCAGTTTACTCCAGGAATCCTCTTTTTCCCCCTCTGACTGCCATCTGGAGGATCTCATGAGGTCATTTAACAGCCTTCAGCCTCTACTCTCTACCTGTTAATATTTTTCTTTGGATTCCTACCATCCTCTGGAGCTTTGCCTCTTACTAATTGAGAGCTAATGCTAAGTAGGGCAAACATTGTAAAGGGCAGCTTTTCCATCAAGAGCCTCTTTAACTGCTGCTGGGAGAGGGTTGTATCTGTAGTGTTTCCTTTCCCTTTGCCTAATGCAGGTTCAAGTATTGCCTTTCCTGCTGGCTCCTGAAAACACTTTAACAAAGGTTCGTGCTTTGTATTGGAAGGTAATGAAGCTTCATGGGATGTGATTATTTTTGGATTTGGGAAAAGAAATGGCCATCGAAACGTGAATATTCCAGTAATACCGATCTTAAGCTTATGCAAGCACTCCTGAGATGTTGGCGATTGCCGCTCATTTGCTTTGAGAGAAAAGATTACTTGGAGACAATAGACCAAAGGGGCTCTTCTGTGTTGGGAAATACTAAGAAGTGCTGAGTCGGTGGCATCAGTTCTTACCTGCTCAGCGGCCTTTGACAGATGCAGTGTCCTGCATGATTGCCCAAACCCAGCACCAACTAGTTGAGTGTGTGCTGTCTCCTGACTTGCACCAGCAGATCTTGTGCTTTCCTCCTGGGAACATGAACTTTCAGTTGAAAGTTCAGCTGAACTTTCGGTGTCAAGTTCAGCTGAACTTTCAGTTTATAGATGGGGCTGGTTTGCTTTTAATTACAATGCCTTGCTTTGTTTCTCTCCTGTTCCCTCTCTTTAAATCTGCCCTGTCCCTTAGAGCACTCCAAAGGGCACTGCAACAGAAACGCAATGCGAAGCCAAGAGCTTCTTAAATTTGACTTAATATCCTTTGTTAAAGAAGTCTGGCCTGGGGCTAGATGTGTGCAGGTGGGGAAGAGGGAAAGACACATCTGCTTTTTCTGCTGCTGTCTAATGGTTTGAGAGCAGCGCCTTGGTGGTTTGTTTGTTTTTCTGGCGATCAAGAGCAGTGATGAATCGGAGTTTCTGGCTCTTTGAGTTTTTGTCAAATTTGCGTTTCTTCTCCCTCCTGTAGGAAGCCTTTCCACGTTTGGAGTACAGTCTGGTGGCTGGTTAAACTGGTTTTCGACCCTTGCGGTTAGTCGGGAAAGCCCAGTGGTGTCAGCAGAGGCAAGGGGGGTGTGGGAGAGTGACACTTGTCAGCTTGGCCCTGCCAGGGGAAGAGCCACCTCGTCCCGTCACTCCGTGGAAAGCCGCTTGCGTACAAACTGGCCTCCCTTTTGTGTAAGGGTGGAGTTCTGCAACAGCAGACGCACACGAGATGCTGCAATGAGTATCTGGTGTCTCAGAGAAAACGCTTGGTCGTTGTCACACCGAGGGATTCATTTTCAGCCAGATCAGCACTCTGAGCTGGCTGGTCCCACAGCTTCATGTGCCAGTGCTGGGAGGAGGAAGATGGGCCCTTTCCAGCAGCATCAGCTGTGTCTTAAATAGGCTCCGGCTGCTCCTGAAACCACTGAGTGGCCTTTCCCCAATGCTGCGCTTATCCCAA
>NW_010390199.1:35848-41579 GCF_000710305.1 Buceros rhinoceros silvestris | reverse complement strand
CTGAACCAATCTGACTGACACCAGCGGCTCGTTACAAATGAGATGCCCCTCAAGCGCTGTCAGGGCCAGGGCGCTCTCACCCTGGCTCCCCACACTGTTCATCTGTTCACAAGGTGATTTCTGTGGTGTGTGGCTGTAGCAGTATTTAGTTTTAAACCAACAGCTTAAATTTAACTCGCCTTTTGACAGGGGTGAAGGCTTTTGTGATTTGAACACTCCTGCAGTAGATAATTAATTTTCCAAGAATTCTGTAGCCACTTGGATGACACTTATTTCAGAAGGTGAGAAGTATATCTTTGTGGACTCCTTTCTACCTCTGATATCGTCCCAATGACCTTATCTTGGCTCTGAAGCTATAGCAATTTCTAAGGGAGCCAGGCTGGGGCTCTTGTCAGCTGTGCGCTGCTCATTCCATTTGTGTTGTGGGTTTTTTTTCTGCTTCCCCTGTGGAATAAGAGGAGGATTTGGTAGGTCATCATATCTGTTACATTGGTGTCACAGAAGTGAATATTTATACTGAAGGCTTTTTTGCGTGAAAAACAGTTTTGAGAAGTGAACAGCTTAGGAGTTGTTGCCTAAAAAATTGTTAATAATGATTTTTCTAGTTGGAACATGGTATTTTTACAATATTGACTTGATAATGTTCTTTTCCCTTTGCCTGCAACCTTTAAAATAGATGATATGTCTTTGCTTTATGAAAAGGTAAAAAAAAAAACCAAACCAAACAAAAAACCCACCTCAAATTTTACCAATCCTTGCAATCCCATAGAACTTTCAAAACGCTGGAGTTTTAAGGACAGAATGAAGTTACTCCTTGTTCTTAATCCTTTTTTCTGCCCAGGATTAGAGCTCCCACCACAGAACCAGACATGAAGAAGGGATTTTTGCAGCAGTGCTTTCCTTTTTCTGTGTCTCAAGCCCAAAAATAAACGTGTTTATGCTTGAACATGACGACACTATGGGAAGTAATTGTTGATCTGATTAGCTCCATTGAGACAGAACTTGCCTTCCTGTGCTTTATGGGTGTTCATCTGCCCGGGGCAGTGAGGGCCGTGCTAATAAAGCTTCTGCCTCATTTCCATTCTGCAGCTACTCCGAGGATCGAACCAGTTTGGACAGCAGACAAAAGGCAGGCCCGCAACAGTCCCTTCTGCATGTCAGACATTGACAAGTTTGTGTGTTTGAGGAAGCTGGAAGCAATAAAAGCTGAGCAGAAGAGGCTCCTCTATCCTGAGGAAGACCCGTTGCTTTTTTTTTTTTAAATTGCTTTATTATTTCGTTGGTGGTGGTGGTGTTGTTTGAGCTGTCAAGAAAAAACGGATTTTTATTTTCACCTCTTTTAATCCAGGCATTCAGAAAACCTGAAACCGAAATTAGCTTGTATTGCTGGCAAGGTAGAGCTGAGAAGCAGACAACTGGAATTTCTCTCTCAGAAAGCAAGTATTCAGTTAAATCGGTAAATCCCCCTGTGACAGTTTAATCCTAAACCGAAGCACAAAGTCTTATGCAATGAAACAAATGTCCACAATGTTAGGGAGGACTCTCGGAAGCCTCATTGAACTGCTGGAAGTAAAGACACGCTAACGTGCTGCTCGTTCCACAAATATTTCCCCGTTATGAGCCATAAGGGACAAATCCATTCAGTTTCACCACAGCTGTGATTAAAATTGGTGGGATTGCTAAACCACCGGGGTACAAAACTGTCGAAGAATACGCACCCACGTGAGGTGGTGTCTTTCCTCTGCCCTTAATTTTTGCCACAGCTGAAATGCAGAGCTTGGGGCAGTAAGGTGTGGTGCTCTGTCTCTGGAGGGTCAAGCTTAGGAGAATCACTTGTTCTCTAACTGGAATCCGTATTTGCACACAGCAGTGGTGTGGTTAGGGTAGCGCCTACCGTCCTCAGCCTGCAAGACCACCATGTTAAAGGACGAAGTATGATGGAAGGGTCTGTATTTCCTGGACTAGATTTCAGCTGGTATGGCCAGTCTGCAGCCCCTTTGTCTCTGTGTGTTCTTTCCAGGTGTGTCTTGGGTTTATTGACACCACTGCCCTGTCGTGCTGAGATATTACCCCACCTTTTGCCTTTCGCTGTCTGCTCTGCTCATACTCGCCTGTTGTTTGTCACCTTACTTTTGCTTTGTTTAGTTAGGAGGTCAGAGAGAGGTTGGGGTTTTAGTTGGGTTTTGAGGGTTTTTTTGTTTTCTTGTGTTGATGCTGGGGTAAAAGAGAGCCTTCGGCCATCCCAAAACTGTAAGTTATAAACAGAATTGTCTTTAACTTGCAGATTTTGAGAAAATCTTTCTTGGAATTCACTGGAGGTGGTGATTAGAGCCGAGGTTGGTTGTCTGATGCGTGTGAAGTTCTCACAGCTGTCTGGCAGAGCTCTCTGCTTCCTGCAAATCCTCATTGTACAGTTGGCTTGGAATCCCTGGTAATAAAGTACCTTTTGACAAGTTATTTTTCTTTTTTTCTTTCCTTTTTTTTTTTATTTCACACTTTTCTGACTCTCCTACATAGCAATAAAATAAGGCTTTTCTTCCTGACAGTGGGCATTTCTGACTGCTCCCCACATCTCCTGCCCTCCCGTGGGCAGAGAGTGCATGCCTGGTTAGAGGCAGCTCTGCCCAGTCCGTTACACCACTTAGACAGTCTCTCATCTGGCTTATTAGCTGCATGGGAGAGCAGTGTCTTATACCTGTCCAGTCTCCATTTCCAATTTCCACTCCCGAAACTCCTGTAGGAGTTTTACAGCAAAACCTTCCCTAGAACCTGTTTTGGAAAATGGACTTTGTCTTTTAGTTTTCCTCTTTGTAAGGGATTATTCATAAAATACTGGAGCAGTTCATTTCAATTCATCCCAAAAGTTTTGCATGCTGCAGCAATTTCAGATTATTCCAGACACTTATCAAGAAAAAACTTTGGAAATGGAAATGTACGTAATTGGATACGCGCTCAGAGATCCCTGCAGGGTGTGTATTTCAAAGACTCTTGTCTGCTGTTAGTAACAGCCCAGAAGACCTCAGGCGTCTATTTAAGGCTTTTTTAGGAAGGGACACAGCAAAAAAAAAAAAATATATATAATGTAAGTTAATAGAATATAAAAATACTAGCCAAAAGCAAAGTTGAGCTCTCTTATTTAAGGTACTAGATGAGCCTGTAGGTCCTTAGATTTGGTCTTGGTTTTGGTCTATAGTTTTTAAGGGAGGAGTGGGGGAAATAGGTGTTTAAAATATCTCAGATTCTTATATTCATGGTTGTCTTCCAAGCATTTAACAGTGGTGAGTCTAACTGCAGATCATCTTTACCTGGCACGGATTTCCAGTGTTGCTAGCTCTCACTCTTCAGTTCCTTCTGAAGGGCTCATGTGAAGATGCTGGTAAGGATCCTCAGAGGTGTTTCTCAGCATTAGGTCTGCTGCACTGCAGCCTTGCCTTTTGGCAGGGGCTGGAGTGCTGCGGTCCTCCTCACTGGCTCGGAGTGGCACACAGTCAGGCTGAGTGTCTAACCGTCCACGTAACGCTGGGCAGCTCCTCTGCATCCGGGCTTGGAAGCAGAAGCAACTGCTTGGCAGAGAGATCAAACCCTCTTCTGAGAACTGCATGGGTGTGAGACCAGACACAAGCATGGGCACAGTTCTGGGTTTCCTCCTCTGTCCCTCAGCTGTGGCTTGCTGTGGTCTCTGCTCCTTCATCTGAGAAATCACAGAAGGCAGCTGTCACAGTGCTGATGTGTTCTCTTGCTGCTTGAGCTATCCAGCCATGGGTAACTGTTGGAGAAGATCTGAGAGTACCATCATTTTCTTTCCTTGGCTAAGGTGGTCAAATTCTAGGTCTAATTGGCCAGAAGGGTGTATCTGTGTCCTTGCTGGTAGAGCATGTCTTTGCTGGTGGTGGTCATGATGTGAAACCCTCCCAGCACATATCAGACCGTTAAAAAGCTATTAAAGCTTCTGCCTCATTTCCATTCTGCAGCTACTCTGAGGATTGAACAAGTTTGGACAGCAGACAAAAGGCAGGCCCACAACAGTCCCTTCCGTATGAGGAAACGGCGACAGGGAGCACCTGGGGAGGTTTAGGTTGGACATGAGGAAAAATGCCTTTACAGAGAGGGTTGTCAGACATTGGAACAGGCTGCCCAGGGCAGTGGTGGAGTCACCATCCCTGAAGGTATTTAAAAGTTGTGTCAATGTGGTGCTGACTGGGGGAGCCGTTTCTGTCCCGCTGGGGTTGTGCCGGCGTGTCGCAGGCTGCCCAGGGCAGTGGTGGAGTCCCCAGCCCTGGAGGGGTTTCCCAGCCGTGTGGAGGTGCTGCTGAGGGACAGGGGTCAGTGGGGACCTGGCAGTGCTGGGGAAACAGGGGGACTCGATGATCTTCAAGGTCTCTTCCAAGCTAAACGATTCTGTGATTCTGAGGGATGACACTGTACACTTCCCATACGTGGATTTCAGTTTTCTCATTGTATGAAGAAAGGATTTGCAAACCTTTTGCTGTAGTCAAATACACTGTCCAAAGGTGAATTCATCATTTAATGAAGTAATGTTGAAGCCTTGACAGTTTAAGGATACAAATGAAGTGAGGTTTAGCACAGGAGCCAAGTTTTCTAGGCTTTTAAATATTATTTAGTCTGAGTGGAAAGGTTTTCAGGCTGACAGCCCTTCTTCAGACTGGAAAAGAAGACTTAGGTGCTGAAAGCTTGTCAGCCTCTTTGCCCTCCCAGCCCCCCAGGCTTCTTGTTTGTATCTGTTGGTCTAATAAAAGATACTACATCTCCTGAAAAATGTTTCCTTTCTAAACCTTTAAACACACTGGTTTGGATTTGTCAGAACTGTCTATGTGAATTAGGCGGGTTTCCATAATGCTCCTGAGCAGCCTTTAAATCATGAAGATGCAGTTGGAAATGCTATCCGACTTTTTTTTTTAAGTGGGTCGTAAAGTAATATGGACAATACAGGGGCCTTTAATGTTCCAGTTATTGAAGACTTCTCTTCTTTTGAAACCAAGGAGGGGTCTGTTTAGACGCTAGTCCTGCAGCAGATACTTGCTTTGCTTTTCTCTCTCTCAATGCAGCTGGGCTTTTTGGTTACTGGAGCTTCTACTGCATCATCATCTAGCGTTACCTGCAGCTCTTGTTAGGGGGTTCTGCAGAAAACTTTGCTTTATTTAGTGCTGTTATCCACCAAACTCCTCCAACCCTTTATTTTCCACTAGGTAGCTGCGTGTTCCTGTCTTTTGGAAGCACTGCGACGTGGGCTTAGCCAGCAGCTCCTCATGTAACGTAGCACCAGTTCCTCGCCTGCTTTACGAGGTGTCATGCCCTGATTAGCATTTGCTGCCAGCAGACTTGATAATCCCTCCAGAACAGACACCATCAGTAAAATAGCTTCCAAAATACCATGGGCACGTTGCACGGGATGCGAGTCCAGCCTCCACCAGGCCTGGGGCTGCTCTGGTTCTGTTGCTGGTGGGGAGAAGAGCTGTGCAGAGGTGTTGTGCTGGGAATGGGGTCTCCTCCTTCCAATCACGGGGTACTGTGAAATGTTCAGGTTCTTGGCTATCGGGTTTTTTAGTATTAGCTGAGAAATAATATTCTTGACTGCTGTTTCTCAGATGGTTTCTGCAGATGAGCCTAGAAGTGCTACTTGAAGGATCGCGAAGCCATTAAAATTCTCATGAGGAATCCTGACCTTTACAACAACATGGTTTTGGTCATATTTGCAATGTGCAGGGCAAGA
>NW_010390199.1:11183-35763 GCF_000710305.1 Buceros rhinoceros silvestris | reverse complement strand
GGGAAAGAGGAATGTGGGAAGGTCCGTGCAGCCCTGGCTTTATTCCCTTCCAAAAATGCACTGCAGGAGCATTAAAACACCTGCAAGGAGCTGGTGCTTGCTCTTGCTGCACTGCTTTTTTTTATAGTGACGAGCAATCCTTGTCAAAGTGACAGTGCTCCCGAATCTGCGGTGTGTGAAACAGCTCAAGTGATACTTTTTAAATGACTTTTTTTTTTTTTTTAACCGGCTGAGTGAAGGCATGGGTTAATTGAATCCGACTACCTGTAAAGGTCTTTACCCATTGTAAAGATCTGTCTTTCAAGCGTGCGGGGCAGGTGGTGTGGGGTACTGCTTTTCGGTGCCGTTACTGCCTTTGAAAATGAAAATTATGTCCAGACTTCGGCAGCCCATTACCAGTCTGATTTTTTTATTTTTTCAGAACTCACAGAACTGGCTTCTGTGGGCGTATCTGTAGGCTGCAGGGTGCTGTAAAAGTAGGGCCTGAGAAGGAGGGTACTGGAAACAAAGGGGCTGTGGCAGTTGCAGACATTTGCAGTAAGGTTTCTTCCCCGAGCTAAGGCGTTTCGAGCCAGGCTGGGTGTTGCTAGGCTGGAAATATCTCTGCTTGGTCTGGGTGGCTTAGACTTGTATCGCACCATCAGGGAAAAACACTACACGACTGCAGCAAGAGGCATTGTAGAAGGCTGTGTATCTGAAGGAGTTGGAGGCATCTGATTTTTCTTGTGCTGCTTGTCCAGGCCCCCTTTGAATGCTGCTGTTTTCCAGAGTAGGTTTGGCCTTGAAACAGCATTTGGTTTTAATTGTAGTTCTCCTGTACTTGGTTGATTTGTTCAGTCTATAAATACTGAAGAAGCGCTCTTAAAACTATCAGAGGCACTTCTGTTGCTTGGTTTCTGTGTCCCGCTGACTTCCAGTTCCACATGAGCTTGCAAGTTAAATATAAAGGATTTTGTAAACTTCATCCAGTTATCTCTGAGAACAGCAGAAAGTTTGTAGACTGGATTCGGTGGTGCTGAGTATCTGTTTGAAGGTAGAAAATAAGAGATTTCCAAAAAGGTGCTCTGTCCTCTTAGACATCTAGCCAGAGTTGAGAGATTTATCATGGGAATTTGAGAGCAAGGTCCTTGGGACTGTAAGGTCATTTCCCTGAAATCATCTTGTGGGTTTTTGGTGAGGACAGAAGGCTTAGTGTTCAGTTTCTGAACCTCTTGACCCAGAGGAATTTGGCCTCTTCCATTGCCCACTGTGGCCAGTCATGATCCCATCAGGCTGGAAGGCTCTGCAGGAGATGGGTAAGAACATCACTGGGTGCTCCACTGCTGCAGAGGCAGCTTCTCTTTCTGCTAGGATGGTTTCTTTATTTTTTGAGTCCCTGAACTTCTCGGGAAGAAGCGACTGTAGGAGTTCAGTAGAAATGGCAAATTTAATGGTTTCTAAAACAAGCAAGGATCTTATTTCTTCACATCCTACCCTCTGTGGAGGTTTCCTGCTGGTACTGTTGATGACATTTATAGCTGTTGCTAACAGGGAAAGGACAAAAAAAAAAAAAAAAAAGACTTGTTATTTTTTACTGTGCTAGCAGTGCTCAGGACATCAGCTTTAGGAAATTGAAACTGGAGAGCTCTCTTACTAGCTATTAGTCTTCCTGTGCTTTCCATGCATGCTCCCCCAGGCTTCTCTGCACTGTTCTGTAACGTGAGGTTTTGAAGCATTTGGTTATTCACTTTAACCACAGTCACAGAATTAAATGCAGTTACTTCCATAAGAGCTAAAAATCTGCTTTATTTCCTTGAGCTTTCATATCTCAAAGCCACCACACCAACTCCAGAATTAAGACTGTTCCAAAGATGCGGGGGAAAACAAAACATTCACCTTCTCTTGTGAGCTGAAGGGAGTAAGGTGTTCTGCTCCCTGGCCTGTGCTTGAATATCTAAATGGCTGCTTAAAGGTTTTTTCCACTTCTGAGCTGTCTGTGAAAGGACCAGGAGCTCTGTGCTCTTCCCCCATGTGGGAGCTTTTCCAAATGTTTAAAATGGTTTGAGAATGAATCTAGAAGCCTTACAACAGGCTGGTAGAGCAGGGAGTAAGCGTGCGATGTTTAGAAGTACAGCATTTGGTCTACGGTTCTTTTCTAAAAAACAAACAGCACAAAAGACTGCGGAAAATTGGCAGGGAAAAGGAGACCAAGGATCCCAGTTCCTGCACGGAGCAGTGTTGAAATCTGCAAGCTCTCTTGCAACAACGGGCTTTAAAGGGAGACTTACTCTTGACCCCCCTTTCTGACGGCTGTGCATCTTGCTTGACCCACGGTTTTACTCCACGTGCCACATCACAGCCCTTAGGTAGGATTTCCTTCTACTGAAAGCAGTCAGGTTCACTAACGCCATTACGAGCAAAATCTCGTGTGTGCTTTTGCCTGCCTCTTGGGTTAAAAAGGAGCTGAGGGAACCTCAGCTGAGGCGAGCTGACTGACAGCATGAACACGCAGCCCTCTGCAGCAGTGGCACCGCTCTCTCTGCATGCACGCTCGACTGGGTTTCGTCATCCTTGCTGCAGAGCAACGGTGTCTCTGTGCAGTCTGGCTTCTGCGGCTCTTGGAGGTTTACCCCACTTCATTTTGAAGGTGCTGCTCAGACTGGCTGTGAAGCAGCGAACCAAAGGGGATGTCTGATATTTCTCATCTTTGTAAGATACAGTTTAAAATTCGGTTCACCGCCTTCCCACTTTGTTTTTTTAGGACTTGGTGTGGTGCCAAAGTTTGTCTGTACTCAGAACAGCCCTGCAGAATTTGGAAGGGAGCTGTTCTCTTTGTACCTCGTTGCCTCGTCGTTTATATGGGTGGCCTAAGGGTGCTTGGTACTGTGGGTGTTTCCAAAGAGCTGTACAGAAGGGAGGACAGTTCTGGAGCTTGTGAAGATCTAGGAAAGCTTTGCTGCTCCTTTGAGAAGATATCTAGGGGAAGAAAGTGGGTCTGGTTTTGATTTTACCCTGTCACTCAGACAACACAATTTCCTCAGGGGTCTCGATCTTTCTTTTTTTCCCCCTTTTTTTAGTGCATTGAGTGGCAAACTGCTAGCGCTCTCCCCCCATCACTTCTTCCACAGTTCTTGCTTTGTTCATGCTTTAAGTACTAACATAAGGATTAATTCTTATGGTAGCACCCTGAAAGTCTTTCTTGGTAATCATTAAAGGTGGCACTTCTGGTTTCCTCACTGTGGTGCTCCTGAACCTCTCCCTAATTTCCTTTGACTGAAACCGGAGGTTGCTACTGAGACCCTACCAGGATGAAAAGGCGGGGGGAAGTAGTGACCCAGCTTTAAAATTTGGTTCTTGCCAGTTTTCAGCCCAAATCCTTCCAGCACGTCAAAGGAAGAATGATCTCTTTTGCTGTGCGGGCACAGAAGAATAAAATTGTGTGTTTGAGCTTTAAATGGCTTTGCTGGCAGGCACTTACAAGATGTTAAGTCTTTGACAGAGGGAGCTTTTATTGAAAGGAGCAGGAGAGATGTGGTAGTTTGCTTGGCTTCCCTTCGCCATTAAGTTTTGGTCAAATTAACTCGATTTTCACCCCTTCCCCTTTTAATTTTGTTACACATGCAGCTAGAAATCAAATAATGGGTATGTGCAATTCCGTTCCACCACTTCTGGAGTTCCTACGATGGTCAGCATGGTGCTCTGCTCTCAGGGTGAAGGAGCTGAGCATCTGTGAAGTCACAGCAGCTTATGAATTTAACTCTTTTGTGTCCAGAAGCTGAGCCTCCCTGTCTCAGGGAGGCAAAGCTGCTGTGCCCTTCTCTAGATCTCCGGCAGCTTTGTAGCAGGGGCCAGTGAAGTGCCATACCACAGGTGTCCGACTTACTGGTGCCACAGAAGGACCTGAATTTTAGATCCCAGTAATATAATTTGTCTTGCTTGCAGAGATCAAAAGGTTGTAATCATCTTCTCAGAGAGAGAATGCAAATTCGAAGTGAGACAATTAAAAGGTTGTTTGAAGGGTTTTTTTAATTTGCTGCTCAACCGTTGATTTGACTCGTCTGCTCTTTGTTACCTTGTTGTTTCCTTTTAAGTCTTAAAACGGTAATTGCTGTGCTAACGCTGTCGTTCGGTGTTGATTTACAGTGTTACTTCCTCAGTGCTCTTCACTGGTTCAAAGCCCGTTTAGTTACACAGATGTACAGCATTAGGCTGGTTTTCTGATCCATATCTGATCTGAGCTTCCTACGTCCCAGAAAAGGACCTTTCAGGTGTCTGTGTTGGTGGCCTTCTCTGACAACCTGGGTGAAAGGCAATGGATCCAAACCAGCATGTAGGAAATTACATTTAAATGTTAAGATAAAACCTCGTTACTGTGAGGGTGATCAGACATGGGAACTGGGTGTCCAGAGAGGCTGTTGAGTCTCCATCCTTGAGTCAGTCAACACCCAGCTGCTCAGGGTCCTGAATGACCTGCTTAAGCTGCCCTCCTTTGAGCGGAATGATGGGACTAGATGGTTCTAGAGGTTCCTCCCTGCGTCTGGTAAACCACTGGAAAATGCAACCCTTTGGCAGTGCTTTTGCAATCGGCAGTTGTCTGTTGGATGTATGAAGGCAACTCCAGTTGAAATTGCTCACATGTATCTAAGAGGAGTCCAAGCTGCTTGCTCATAAAACCTTTGAGACTTGGAGCTGTTGGCTGCACATTGGGCAATGCATTCAAATTTGGGTTGCGTGCGGTAAACCTCTATCTGTGTAACACAAGGGCAGGCAACTTCCCATTGCTAATGGCCCAGTAAATGTTTTCAACACATTTGACGGGCCACATCTTGACACGCACTTGTTACTGTGTGTATTGTGCTATGCATAATAAACTAAAAAAAATAATATGGCTGCGAGCCATATGTTCCCTGTCATTGGCTTACTACGGCAGAGATTTTCAGAAGAGATTGAAACCTTGGGCTGCCTCATACATGTTGTCTTGCTCAGCCATCCCCATTCGTGCCGAGTAAAATTGCACTTGTTTTAGGGGTTTGTGGTTTTGCGATAGAGGCCGAGCTGTTAAAAAGTTACAGGTCTGTCACTCTTAACACCATCACACACACAATTTTTCCCCATCAGGCTGCCTGTTTGTGTGTTCTGCACCAACAAGCGTCACGTGAGTCTGTTAAAACTGACAGTTGGCACGTGGACATTGAACATTTGCAGGGGGGAGACCCCAAACCCATCTTCATCAATTCTAAATGTTGCCTCAAAAGCATTCATACGCAACCAGGGCAGTACTCAAGGCGCTGGTCCTGCCATCCAGGCAGAATTACAGCCTGCAGTAAATAGTACTGGTTGTGGGAACTGCCTTTTCTGTAAAGACACATCAGGGTAACAAGCAGCTTGATGGGTGACTTTCCTCTTTGGCCTTCTGCAATGCTTTGAAAGCCTGGGTGGCCACTTGCAGTGTCAGCATCTTCCTTTTTTAAATAAAAACAGGAGAGAAAAGAACTTTTAAACAGCTGTCAGTCCAAGAGGCCGTAAATGAGAACAAAGAGCTCACAGTGAGCCGTGGCAGTTAGTAGCTGGAGCCTGGTGCACGGGAGCCCTCAGAGGTGACATCCTGAGGGCACTGGGGTGGGCTTTGAGTCAAAACACGTCTCTTTGGGGCACCCATCCAGCACCACGTGTACTACCCTGCCCAGGGAGGTGTTCCTGCGCTAGGGCCAGTGGTGCCAGGCTGACACAGGGATTTTGCCTTCTGTGGCTGGAGCCTCCCCAGCCCTGTGTCCCCTCCTGGGAAGGTGGGATGTGTGCAGGGGGCAGCAGAGCTACAGACCTTAAGGACCACCATCTAGCAGCCTGCAGTTCCCAGCACAGTCTGTACAACTCAGAAGGGAGTCTGCTTTGAAGAGCATAGCAGAAGCTGCAGAAAACAACATGCAGACTTACATGGTGGAGGAGGGAGAAAGATGTGTTCTTCCCACCCCCATCCCTTCTTTAATCTTTCCTCTGCAGCTGTGAGCTCTCCTGGTTTTGGGGGAGCTGATCCTTGTATACATCTGGGCTCTGCTCCTCTCCTGGATAGCCCTTTGTAGGACATCAGCTGAAAACGCTGAGCCAAAAACGCAGGACGTGGCATATGGTTGCAGTTGCGTGGTGGGGTAAGAAGGCAGCTCACACCCTTCCTAGTTTAGGTCTGGGGGTTTTCTCCTCCTTTCTCAGCAGGTGAAGAAACCCATGAGAGCAAAAGGGCTGTGCTGCTGAGTGCTTCTTCCTTCCCTTTCTTTTCCTGAAGTAAAGGAGAATGTAAGGAAGACCAGGGCCTCGCTTGCCAAATCGGATCATTTAAGCAGTTTTCCTGAAAGCTGTGTTTTGTCTTCTGTTGATTAAATGCCTCTTTACAGGGGGGAACAGCATGGATTAAACTCCCCTGTTTTTAATCTGATTTCAAAAATGCCGATTTATGAAAGGCACGTGTGTTCATGTTGTTACCTTACTTTTGCATTGTTACTGGCTGCCTGTTGATAAACATTAACATTACCTGCACCTTCAAGGCAGGGCAGTGCTGCACTACCCAGATTTTTATGCATGTATCAGTGCGTGTGAATTTATCTCTTTTTATCGGAGAAAGTGGGTGACAGAAATGCTGCAGTCTGCTCTCATAGGATATCACTAAGGGATTTAGAGTCCATCTTCCAGGCCAAGGAAGGATAGAGGAGCAATCATACAAAACAGATTTTGAAGCAAACTGTTCTTCAGAAGAGGGTGTATAGGGATTTCCATCAGCTCAGGGCTGGGCTGACAGAAATATTGTGGGTTTTAGGAGGGAAAGATGTGAAGTTCTGCACATGGAGTAGAATGATGCTTTGTCAGCACTGGCTGAAAAGGTCCTGGGGGTCGTGGTGGGCACTAGGTTGAGTACAAGCCCGGAGTGAAATTATTACAGGTAAAGCAAAGTGTTTATTATCTACATTAGGAGCCTGGCCAGCAGAATGAGGGGAGTTCTTACCCCCTCTGCTTGAGACTGGTGAGATACATCTGAAATATTATCCTCGCAGCTCAGAAGGGTTGTGGAGAAACTGCAGAGGTTTAGCAAAAGGCCACCAAGATGGCCAGAGACTCATGAGCCATAGATGTCCTCCAAGAAGGAGCTGGGGGAGCCAGGCTTGTTTCCTCTGGTGAAGAAGCTAAGGGGTCGTCTAACAGCCACCTACGACTGTTTGAAGGGCAGATGTGAAGATGATGGAACCAAACTCTTTGGTAGTGCCTGATGGTACAAGGAAGAATGGCCATGTAATGAAACTTATGGGGTTCAAAGCTGTGCCAATAGCCCTGCTTCAAGCAGGAGATCAGGTTAGACTCCTTCAAAAGTCCTTCACAATCAAAGCTTCTGTAATCTCGTGAAGAGCTCACGCAAACTTTAGGGTAAAAAGTGCAACAGCTGTCTACCACTGTGGTCTTGAAGCAAACAAAACCTGATCTAGTGAGCCTGAATGTGGCTTTGTTCTGATGTCTGCAGGGTGACTAATGCCATGAAGAGGTGGGAGGGAGACACGGAAGGGGAACATCTGGGCTGTCACTGCATGGCCAAATCATCTACAACTTTGTCATTCTTTTTGGCTCTTACACCTAATTAATGTGACTCTGGTTGTGGTGGGTTTAGTGTTGCATTTTATTAAAATCTAAATTGTGATGAGCCTTCTGGAGGGCAGCAGGAGGATCTGAATGTTGGGTAGGAACTGGTGTGTGGGAGATTGAAGTGAGATGTGTTCTCTGGGCTTGCCAGCAATGGGGGCAGCTTTAGGATGTTGTCTGGGATGAATTTTTAGGCAGGAGGTGGCGAGGAAATGAAACAGATCTTGTTTTCACATGCGATGTAGATACTCCATTGCAGTCCTGGCAAAACTTCCCATCTTGTGAGTGGTACTTCATTTGACCCACTGTACTACCACTACGCCGCCTCTCCTGTGTGTGTCAGCTTAACACCTAACAGGTTTTTGAGTTAACACCTATGCACGTTTCTCAGCACGCCAGCAACGCGTGTTGTAAAGAAAAGGTTTGCTAAGCACGTGTTCTTGCCCTGTCAGACTGTTGCTTGGGATAGAATAGTTTCATGTAGGGTTTATCAGCTGATGTCAGGGCAGACGGGGTCTGGCTTCTTCCCTGGGTCAGCTGCACCTCGTCAGGGCAGACCGACAGCGACTTCTGCCCTTTTGGCTCATGGGGTAAGTTGACTTCATGACTTCAGCGTGGGTTTGTCATACTCTGTGCAGCCGCAGAGTATCTGCAGAACAGATACTGCTTTTCTTGAGATTTTCCAGCAAAGATGTGTCAACCTGTTTTGTAGCATTTCGTCTGTTCACTGTGGCCTGAGCCATGCCACCTCTGGCTGAAAAGCCTGATTCCCTCGGGTGGGAAGTCTGAGCTCAGCTGCATCTTTGAGTCCTGGCTGGGCCTTGGGTTTTCAATACGAAATCGATAAGCTGACCTTCAGGCTGGCTATTTTTTGAGGAGGGAAGAAGATACAGAATTACTGTGCAGTTGGTACATCTTGCATTAATGAAAGGTGAAGCTGTGCTTGAAAATACACCATGAAAAGGCAGTAAGGAGAAAATGTCTGGAGGAAGGCATAGCTTGGAGCCTTGCCACGCTGCTGCCTCACTGGGCAGTGCTGGTGAGTGTCCACGCACTGCCTGCTTTGGTACTGACGGCTTAATTTAAGACTCCGCAAATGCTTGTAAGACCTTCCTGACTGTGAAATGACACAGTGGAGCAACGCTGGCAGAGCCGTTTTGCTTTGGCTTTATTTTTGAGGGATTGGCTTAAACTGCCCTGTCTTCTGTCATGGCTTTGTGTGATTCATTTTTAGAAAGTGCACACACGGAAAGCTGTCTGTCTGGCTTACTTTACAGATGACGTCCAAGATTTTCAGTAGCTTAGATATGACCACAGCCTTTCTTCCTTCTGTCTGAAGGATGGTCGCCAGATTGAGAAGTAGCATGCATCATACCGCTGACGCACATCGAGGGAAATCCGGGAGCTGTCTGCTGGAACAGCTGCTTGCCCTTTTTTTTGAAGGAAACTAGGAAAAAAAAAACCAAACCCAAACCAGGACAACATTGAGCAACAGCGTGTGATACTTGAGCCACCAGGTCATAGACCAACTGACTCCACTGCCTTCTTAATCAGATGTTTGATAAGAAGTTAGAGCAACGCTTGGGAATTTTGAATATAGTTGAGATGTCCTGGTTTGGGAGAGCTTCAGGGCTCTGCCTGTGGGTGAGTTACTCAGAGTAATGATTCAGAATTTGAAGCTTTCAAATCAGGGAAGAAGGAAAGGAAATGTACTCAGGAGCTGAATTTTTAAAATTATTTTTAAGTGGAAAAATTGTAGTCATCATGCTCTGAATTGCAAGTGGTGCATTTTAATGTGCTTCCTTCAGCTCGTGTTGCTGAGGAGAATTGTGTCCCATATAGAGAATCCTCCTCATCCCACTGCCTTGTCCAGAAGAAAGGGCTGAGTAGCTGATCTTGTTAACGTTAAAATCCCTTCGCTCTCTTTGCGGGGAGCGGGTGGACAGCAGAAAGCCCCAAACGATGAGAGCGCAGGAGCAAGATCCACTGCAGCGCTGAGGCGAGGGATGCTCCGTGCTGCAGGAAAGCGAGTACGTGAAATGAGGCATGAAGTCCAGCCGCTGTCAGCCCCTCTGACAGCCCGTCCAGTGCCGTGTGGTAACACAAGTCATTTATGTCGAGGCGGCAAAACAGAGTGTCCCTGTTGCACTGTGAGTGGACAGAAGGGGAGATGTGGGAACAGATCCTCTTACGCAGCGCAGGCTGCAGTGAGCTCATGAGATGTGCACTCAGCGTTGCTTCAACCAAGGGGGACAGCAAAGCTGCATTTCCTCAGGGCTTCTTTTCCTCTACCGCATGTTTTTGCTGCGCAGTTGTCAAAATATCAGCTCATGAGTATGAGCTGGCTCTGGACTTGTGCAGAAGGGAAAAAAACCCCACTCTCCTCTGATTAACCTCTTATTTCTGCCTTCTGTATCATCATTGCTTAATTATTGCTAATGATTATCAGGGCAGTTAAAGGAGAGGCATTCACAGAGTCTGTAATGAAATCTGCAGTTGGACAATGGAGGAATCAAATCTCTTAATTATCCAGGCAGGGAACGTAGCTGCGACAGCGTGGCTGCGTAGTCAGCAGTGATTATGTGCAAGATTACGTGTCCTTCTGGACAGATCTTTAGCTTAACTGGCTCTGTGGGAGGTGGCTGGGATCAAGCTGGAATCCCGCAGTTTGTCGAGAAATTCATGCTGGGAATTGCACGTGCAGTTCTCACTATTGAAAGGGGCATTTTCTGAAGCGTCTTGCGGCTGGGAGTGTTTGAGTCAGCAAGGAGACAGCCTGGCAGGGAATCTCACCGGGGTTGATGCCACCGAGACACGTATATAAAATGCTGTAAGTGGGTAAAATACAGCTTGTATGTGTATTCTAACTTGTGTGCTTTGGAACGCCTGTGAGCCTGGAAGCTGCATCTTAGCTTCTTGAGAGTATAAATTTTCAGCACTACTTATTTCAGCAAAAAAAAATCAGGTGAACAGTCTAGACAGAGGTGACGGAGGATTTCCCTCTGAACAGGAACCCAGTAGAAGTAGAAACTGGAGTGAGTCTAATGGGAGAGGACAGGGCTTGGGCCTCTTCTTATTGCTTTTCTTTTTTTTGACACTGTAGTTAGCTGGCAGTCCATCCAAAAACAGTTGGCTGCATTAATTGTTCCTAAGTGAAAGCTCTACATGGGTGTAACTCTTTCTTTTCTTTGGCAGCCAAAACATTTTTATTTCCAAAGACAGAAAAGTCTGGGTGGTTTTTTTTTTTTCCTTCTTTTGGTGCCTTTTCTAGGTAATGGAGCTTCAGCTAACCCAGCACTTACAAACATTTTAAATGACATTAAAAAAAAGAAATGGGGGAAAAGGGACACAAATGCAAACTGGGAAAGTGGGACAAGGGCGTTGCTGCAGCTGGCTGCTTGGTCAGACAGCACGGAAAGGGCATCGCAGGAGACGTCTTCATAAGGTTTGAGATGCAGCATGTTTTAAAACTTCGGAGGACGTGCTTTTTATGTAGCACCTATTAACCCCTAAACCTTGTTGCTGCTACATGCTGATCTGCCAGACCCAAAATGGACTTAGGAAGGACTGTGGCCAGGTATCAGTATTAGCCTTGGCAGCCAGGCTACGACAAAAAAATGTGCATCAGTTGCCCGTCCCCCTGTGCCAGGGAGTCTGTGGGCTTAAGAGTGACTCTCTCAGCACAGGGATGATGCTGAGTGGAGGCGCCCATTCTTGGGAATCCTGGATCCCAGGAGATCTGGCCCTCAGTGCTCCACATGGACTTGAGGAGTTGGCAAGGGAGGGAAACGCTGCTGATCCCAGCATCCGAGAGCTGGGAAACAAGGTTAGTGCCTGGGGGAATAAGGGGCATCATAGGAGATGCTGGCTCAGTGTGAGCTGATGATCGACAAGGAGAACGTGCAGAAAGCAGCTCCGTTCCTCACCCGGATCAGCCAAGTCACGAGCAGGTACACGTGTCCTGTCACTGCCTGCGCGGCAGCAGCGCAGCAGGGAGATCGTTCACATCGGCTCCTCCTGTCTCTTTTCCCCCCATGATATCTCTCTGAGAGCTCTCCTGGGGCAGAAAAAGCTTTGATATGAAATCATCTCTTCAGATCATGTTTTTCTCCTTGCCAGGATTACTGGCGAAGGATTTCTGTCTCCTTTTGGTCACGCTGCTGAGGTTCCTGCGTTCCTGGCACCTTCCTCGCAGTGTAGTTGGAGACATTGCTCAGGTTTATGGATCCCTACCCAGATTTCCAGATTTCTTGAACTGCCAGGTACAAAAGCCTGGACAAGGCTGTCCCAAAAGAGCGTATCTCTTCTGAGCAGCCTTCTGTGTCCCAAGGGGGACAGGTTGGTTTGGTCTGTTAAAAATAACATTGTGCCAGCTCTGTGGGGAGTGAAACGTCTGGGTGAGCAAGATCTCATGTGGAACAGCTCGTATGAAATGTACTTTTGAAGCTGCAGTGTCTGTATTTCTGCTGTCCCCTAGTCTAAAAACATCCTCTGGGCCCAGCAGGACGCTTCCTTGTAAAGGAGGACCAAGCGTTTGAATAAGGCTTCACAGTTATGAGGAGGGAGGTGCTGCAGGTTTTGTGTGTTCACTGTGGAAATCCTGTGATTGACCTTTTTTTTGTTTAAAATTACTTAGAGGTCTTTTTTCATGCAGGGACCACTTCCCCCTCCTTGATGTCCCTGGGAGCTGTGATGGGTTTCTGCAAGAGCTCAGGCTCTCCACTGGCCCTGCTGGGTTTCGGCTCTCTTTCTGCAAGGGCTATTGTGTGTGGTCGGCATGTCGGAGATGTGAGAGCTACAGGAAGTAAAGTCTGTGTTTGTGAGTTGAAATACTTGAGGAGAAATAATTGACCATAATCTGACAGCAGATCTAGCTATGCGGAGGACAGCTCATCACCGCGTTAACAGAAACGGGCTTTCTAACGGAAACGGAGCTGATGGATGTTTTCTAATTATTCCCTTGTGCTGCGAATGTTAGAGAGCCAGTTTGAAATCCCTGCCCAGAATTCAGAGCCTTAATTTGTTTGACCTTTCCACTGCTACAGACACAAGGCTCTGTGAGTTGCAGTCATCTCCGTTAATTTCTCTATTGTTCTGGGGATGCAAATGAGCGAGTTTCGCAAATGCTGTGTGGAAGATGGCGTGATCCAGCTGGGTGTTAGGCGGTGCTTCACAGTGGGCGTGAGGGGGATGCTGAGCCATGCCTTACTGCAGGGTTCATCTCCCAGACAGGTTGAGGGACGTCCTGGCTGACTGGAGATGGAGTTTTGTTGAAATACAGTGATGCTGGAGGGGTTTCTCTCTCTTTCCATGTCTTCCTTAGAAATAACCATATTCTGGCAGATTTCTTTCTTACAGAAGTGCCCTGATTTTTGCCTTCGGACAGATCCATTTTGGCAAAGAATGGTACATCTCAGATAATGTATCTCAAGGATGTAGAGTGCCCCAGTATCATCCTCTTTGAAACTATTATTCCAGCTAATCAGCCTAAACCCCCTTTGACAGTGTATGTGGCGGGTTTTTTCCTCTAGTTTATCAGGGAGACTTTTTAGGCTGGCTTGCTTTCCTGTTTTAGTGAAGGAAAGGTAGAGCTGCCAGGCATCTGCTGGTCCAGATGGATGTCCTGGGACCAACGTGTGTGCACATGTGTCACTGGGTCTGTAAATCACCAGTGGGTGCAGCAGTAATTTTTGGTAACTAGGAGGCAGATGAAATTGCTGGTTATGATTTGATGCCTTGCCCACAGCAGAGCAAGCGAAAGGGATGAATTAGAGACAGGAATAGTAGCGCAGCCTTTTTTTCTTTTTGTGTGCAGGAAACCTCAAAGCGTATAATAAACTATTGCCATTTTGATTACCAAAAAAGAAACCCAGCCTAAAAAACTGAATACAAAGATAAAATAAGAAAACCTCAAGCTTAATGGTTTTGCCAGTAATAAAAATATATCACAGAACAAAAGGCTGCAGAGGGGTGTTTTTATATCTTGTATTCAGTACGCTGGATTGAAAAGAAGTTGACAGAAGTATATTTTTAAAGTCCCCACCTCAGTTGTAGCTTCTTATTTTTGCCTGGGAGGAGTGCCTTCGTGGCTGCACAACCAGCTGCCAGCAAGAACGGTGGTGAGCATGGGAGAAGATGTGATGAGGATAGCATTACTTCTTACCAGAGGATGTATTTCACAGCAGCCTCTGAGTTCAGGCTGCCCCACCGTAGTTCAGTGATGCCCCAGCGATGTCTGGTTTAGTCCTGGAAGCTGTGCAGGGCCTGGCCGGGGACTCCCTGAAACCCGCCGCTGCTTTTTGGCTTCAGTGAACAAAGAGCCATTAAATTACACAAATGCAAAGCTCCTCCAGGCTGTTCTGCACCGGTGGGACTTATTTGAATCCCTATAAAGACGTTGAACTGATGCTGACACTTTAAGTAAAGCCTTTCATCTCCTTTCTCTATAATGGGTACATCCTTGGCCACAGTCTTCTTTCTCTCATCCTTTCCCTTTCTCCTTGTTCTGAACCTGCTGCTTCTCATTTAGTGAGGCTCATCCTGCTGCCTGCTGAGCTTCCCCGTATCGCAGTGCAGCTGAGGCATCATGCGCTGCTGGCAGGTCTTATGAGAGGGGGAAAAACCGGTGGAGAATGCCGGTTTTCTCTGGATGCAGACCAGGCTGCCTTTTAACGACAGTTCGCTGAGTTTTGGTGCATTGCGCTGATACAGATTGTCACCGAGTATCTTCTGCAATCTGTTGGAAGAGCCCAAGGAATTCTTATTTTCCTTATCCTCTCGCTTCAGCTATGGGAAACAGCACCTTTGTAACGCTTCTGGGGTGTGGTGGGGCAAGAGGGAGAAGAGCTAAAACCCTGAGTCAGCATTCCCTGTCCACTGCTCTGTTTAAAATAAAACCAGGATTTTTTTGGTCTCCAGCGCTGACAGAACTTGGAGGATACAGCTGTACTGCATGGCAAATGCCTTTGAGGGATAGCTGGACCAGCTGCTGTGCTCCGCCCAGGCTCACAGTCTAAGCAAAGCAAAATGCTACTTAATCCCAAGTCACTTTAAGTGCCCACAGCTTAGCTTGGAGTTCCTGCTCTCGCATACTTCTCCTTTGGGGCTGAGGCTTGGATCGCTTCAACCCAGTGTCATTACCAAAGCGGCATAAAATGTGCGACTGGACTTGCCGGTGCCTGCAGGAATATTGTGTCCTTGGGGGTTCATGGTCCACGTTGATGGGGAGACTGCGAGTGCTTTCAGCTGATTCTTGGCAGCGTTCACCTGGCTTTGCGCAGGGTTTGACAATGTTTTTTCCACGAGGCGCGGCATGCAGCAGTGCCCGGAGCTGGCTGCTGTCATGCCGTTCCTCATTATGAAACTGGATGCTTGTTGTTGGCACTGCTGGGTCGTGCTCTCCGCGGCGGGGAGGGAGGGAGGCAGGGCAGTACTGCGGCTGAGGCAGATCCACCGTGCCACCGCCGCGGAGCCACAGCTCTAAAGCCTCCACGCTTTTTCTGTGCAGAGCATAAGCAATTGGAAAAGCAGGTGATGCGGGCGCTTAAGAGTGGTAGCTTGTAGAGCACTTCGTCATGTCCCCTCCTGGACTTTGCTCGTTTGATCTTGCGTGCGATACAGGCTGTTAAGTTTCACCCAGGTATCTGTATTAACTCAAGAATTTCAGCCTAATCCGATTTTGTTCGGGAGAGACAAGAGAGAGGCTAATTCCTGATCTTCTCCACAGACAGATGATTGATTAGGTGAGAGGTACTTAAGTGGTCCTAAGAGAGAGGCATATCCCACACTGCAGCAGGAGAGCACTCAGCGGGGAAGGATTTATTCTCCCATCTGGCCTGGAATTATTCCTAACACCAGCTCTGGTGACCAACAGTGACCTTCAGCATGACTAACTAGCCAGACCGCTTAGACAAGAGACTATCTCTTCCATCAGACGTGGTCTGCTGTGAGATGCTCAGCAACTTTTCAGAGCAAAGCCCCTCTGATCTCCTCCACCTGCATCTTTGGCTTCCACAAATACATTTAACACCACCAAGTCTTCCCTGATCCTGGCAGACAACTGCCGAAGCTCTGAAATAGCAGATCTGGTACTAAAGGTTTATTAGCACAGGACTGTGAGTGGTAGGAACAAGCTGGGTGAGATGAAGGCAATGTGTAATAAGCTATGTGGAGACTATAGCCTGGTTTCTCTGTTTTGGTGAAGCTGTGTTAGCCACTTTGACAGTGTGGTGCCCCCGTTTTCGGCTCTTGGATGTCATTGCACCTTTAAATCAATAATGAAACCCCGATTTCCATGTTGTCAGATAGTAACTGCCCACATCTAGCATTCCAGATGCGGCTTGGCCTTTGTAAATGCCTTTTCTTCTTAAGCTAATGCCCACTTGATTAAAGAAAAGGAAGCAAATCCCAGCAGTCTCGCTTGCACCCCTCTCCTTCCCATTCCTGGGCTTTTTAGGAACATATCCCACCCTGTTACTCTTGCTCCATCATAATAAGCAGTACATGTGGTGACAATTCTTTTGTATGCTGGAGTGGGTCAGTCAAAACGTGCCTTTTGAATTTGCTTTGCCCAGGAGAAGAAGGTGTCAGCAGCTCGTATTTCAGTTCCTTGTTGTTTCAACTAGTTTGTCATCTGCCATCGCAGTCCCTCGGTAGCAGAGGCTCATTCTGCCTTCCAGGCCTGTTCTGAGGTGGAAAAAGTGGCATGTTTCAAGTGCTGATTCAACAGAACAGTGACACACAGCAGCACTGCTCTGCTTTATGGTCCAGAGAGCATTTGAAATGGAATAAATCTTGCAATCCTGTTAGAACCGTGCCAAAACATTTTTCACGCTGGGTAAATATTAGTAGCAGGCTGACAGGAGTTTCTTGCAGGCTGTCATCCGCCTCGGGCAGGAGGATCTGCGGGAGGTATCTGGCCAAAATCGGCGAGGTTCCTTCTCTCCTTAGGGGGAAAAGGAGCCAATGGCCAGATCTCTGAGGCGATGTTTAATACGGTCCCTGTTTAAGCCACTGACCCAGGAGTGGAAAGTCTGTGTTCCCAGATCTTGTAGAAGAGTCGCTCTTACAGGATGAGGTTGCCAAGTCTTCAAAGACTTTAATTATCATGCTGAAATTCCATCTGCAGCCTTAATGAAGATGATGTCGTGAGGGGTGATCTGCTTTCGTCCTCCGTTTGCACGCTGCGGCCGATGCCCAAATGTTTGCATTTCTGGTGTTCTTGATTTTTAGAATTCTCTCTTAAAAACGAGAAGAGAGACTGTATGAAGTCAAAGGAAGTACAGTCAGTTGTCAATGCAGTCAGGGTAAAATTGGCATTGCTGCCAAGATGAGGTTCAGATATTTTACTGGGTGATACTAAATAAATGCTTAATTCATAGTGCGTAACACTTTAAATAAACACCACTTGGCCGCCCTCTAATGAGGATACGCTTGACCATTGACACGTCGTATTTTGGATGTACTTTCTCTGACTAGTTTTTGTGGCAGACTGTACGCTTTTAGGAAAAGAACATTTAAAATACAATGCCTAAAATCTTGTCTAAAATGAGTCTTCACGTCTGTAATACCACGTTTGAAACTTGACATTTAAATTGCTGCTTAAAGACGGGGCAATAAACTGCCTTATCAGATCCTAGACGGTAGCAACATATAGCTGCTTTTACCTAAAGACTTTGATGTTGTCCTTTCCTAAGAGGTGTTTCCTTACCCCTGCATCCCATGCCATGCCCGCCCCACCTGCATGAGCTTCTCCAGAGGTTTGCCCTGTGCTTAACGAAGGGGGTGGTTGTTTAATTTGTGAGCCTGGCTGCACAGAGGAAACAGAAGTTTGCGTAGTAATTAATCTTTCCCTTAACAAATAGAGACTAATGCCTATCGCCCCCCTCTTCGTCTGATAACGAGACCCAGTTCTTGGACTCAGCAGCCAGCGAGCAAGGAGGAGGGGGACGTAGCTGTGGCGAGTGGAGCGGCTGCAGGAGGGCTCCCACTGCAGCATCGTCGTGGGACAGGCGGGAGGGCAGAGGCAGCAGAAGGAAAACAGAACCGCAGCCATTGTAAATAGGGGTTTCCTGGGTAAACAGGGGTTTGTGTAGTGCAAATCTCGTCCTCTGAAGTGTGTTATTTGTTGCAGGTGCAGGGAGTCCCTTTGCTGCATCCACAGCTGCTAGTGCAGCTTCTAGTTGCGTCTTGCTGTTTCTTAAGAGTCAAATCTCTCTAACCCGGGGCAGCCTGAGGCTCGCCTGTGTATTTGAGCATGGCAACTTACTAAGATGTTATCCTGTTGATACTGTGCCCTCTCTTTCTGGGAGGATAAGGGAAGACGTT
Source organism: Buceros rhinoceros silvestris (assembly GCF_000710305.1). Classification (NCBI taxonomy): domain Eukaryota; kingdom Metazoa; phylum Chordata; class Aves; order Bucerotiformes; family Bucerotidae; genus Buceros; species Buceros rhinoceros. Next base: position 17,838 of record NW_010390199.1, on the reverse strand, counting down.
AGGATTAAATGAAGGAAGATAAGAGGGGAGGCAGTTCTTGACCACCGGCAAATGTGCTCCATGGGGCCGTGGGCTCCTGTGGGTGCTCCAACAGCTTTTCCTATCGGCTGCCCCCGGTTTGATGTCTGCAGCGGGACCCACGCAGTGCCGGGAACTGTTTGGCTATTTCCGTTTTGCTAAGGAGACCTCGGCGACGAGATGGACACACCTCCCCCTGACTGCATGTACAAAGGGGCTGTAGCTCTTCTGTGGAGTTCTTGAATGGAAATCGTTACTTGCTCTGCTGAGGAAACCTGCTCCAGAAGCTTGCTAGCACCACTCCCCCATCTTCAGGCACGGTTGTTTCTGCTGCTTGTGTTGATGCCAGGACTTAAACATCAGGGAAACCAGAATGTTTGCACTGTGAGCTAATCTACTCTTTAAAGATGTTAGATAATGTAATAAAATAGCTCAGCGGTGCCTTGCAATTACCTTTCACATTTCGTCATGCTTCTAAAATTTTTGTCTTCTGAAACCAGGACTGTATTTTTAGTGCAATCAAAAATGTCTGGCCAAGAACCTGATATAGTACCTAGGAAAATGGAAATATTCCTTTAAATGTCTTCCAGAGCTGTGGTTTCCTCAGAGTATTAGAGTCCATTTGTTATGTCCTGATTACACACTTTGGTCTGGGTTATATACAGCTTGGATTTAGAATTCCATATATACGGACGGTTTGATCTCCTCCTTGTATATTTAATAACAGAAAGCATAACCTAGACTTTTATTTTAGTGTGATGTAAGCATAATTATTTAGTGGGTGAGAGAATCAAGATTACATTTGTTTGCCACAGAGGTTTACAGATTATTATTTTCTTTTTTTTTTCTTCCTGGTTATGACCAAAAGATTCATGCTATTAAAGCCCATAACCGTTATGTCAGGGTAGTGCTTTCTGTAACTTGCAAGTGGAAAAAAGAAACCTAATATAGAGGCAGGTGACCCACCAGTGACCTTTGCATTTGACATCATTCAGCAGTGATACGGATTGGTGCATCTCTTACGAATCGGCATCTTGGTGAGTTCACATAGTTCACTCTTTCTGGCATTTTGCAGCACTTGAGGCACCAATTATTAACAGCGGCCCTAACTATTCTCATAAACTCTGACCCTTTCCTGTCTTCTGCTCTTGTCAAGCCTTAGGTATCTCTCTTTTCCTGTAAGGAAATTTCCAGGCTGGCATTTGTCACACCACTTCCTATCTACCAGGGAATCTGGGCAGAGCTGCTGTACCCTCCCCTGCAGTTCATAAAGCCCCCAGTGCTGCCAAGAGCAAGTCACTGGCTGTTGTTACTGCACGCTTCCTCGTGCCTGTGAACCATCTGGTGCCCCTCTAGTTGCTGTCCGATGGAACAGAGAGCAAAAGCAGAGCAGAGCAGCTCAGGTAAGTGCCCTTCCCAGGCAGGTTCCAGTCTCAGTGCCGAGTGGGAGTTGTCTGAAGGATGACGATGAGAAAGGGTGTTTTGGATAGGGTTGGGTTTTGTCGTGTGCTTTTTGATGTTATGGGGTTGTTTTACTTTCCCAGCGTATTTTGGCCCTTTGACAAAATGGAGAAGCTGGCATTTAATGAGCTGGGTGGTTTCTTTCCCATTCAAAGTAGACAGGAGGGCTACACCACAGCAGAAAACCACCCTATGAGGAGCCTGGGGAAATGGGCTTTCAGGGCCAAGACGACTTGCTTTGACTTATTTCTTGACTCATTGCAAATAACGTGCTGTATCTGCTAAGATGATGCTGTTCTCTGCTAGTGGGTTGCAAAACCTGGACACTCATCCTTGCTGCCAGCGAGGACGATGCTTTGCAGCAGCAGGCACCGAGCGTGCCAGCTCTTCATGTTTGGGCCACGTCACTTCAGTTCCAGCCATAAAACCTTCTTTGAAACGCTTTGAGTGTGAAACCCCAGACCTCAAGAACAGGCAGTACTTCTGTTAAAAATCAACATAAAGTGATGAGCAATACATCACGTTGTGTAAACCACACGTGTCGGTCTCCTCACCCTTGTCCTTGGCGAGGCACACAACTGTCCTTTCGGAGTGGATGGATTTAGAGGAGTTTGTATGTGATTTCTTTTAATGTGCTTCAAATTAGTCATGGTGCTTTATTTCCTAGGCTTCATTAAGCTTGTGGTCTGCCCATTTGGTGATAGTCTCTCATAGCAGTTCATGGAATACTAGTTTTAATATCCGGATATAGATTTCTTCAATATCCTGTGGTGCATTTTTCAGTACTTTTTGGAATAATGCTAATACTAAACAGTCTGTGATGCACCAGGCCCCCGAGCAACATTTTAAGGTTAGCATAATGCTTTCTGTCTTTGCATAGCACAGACTGATGTCACGTTTTGGGGTTTTTTTAGGACATAAAGTCCCCAAAAGGAGCATCTTGCTTAAAAAGTACTAGAATATCACACAGGCTCTTCTGGTCTGCTGCTGTGCCTTCTCCCTTCCACTCTCTCCCTCGCTCTTTGCCCATCCTTTGCTCCTCTTTTCTTTTTTTGACTGTGGGAAATACTGTGATGCTGCACTGTTCATGGAGAACAAAATGTCCAGGAGATCATCGCTGAATTCTTCTGGCTTAAAGAGTTGTAGAAACAAATATCATTCCAGAGGGGAAAAAGAACAGTTTTGACAATTTGCTGAATAAAACAATTGAATAGGTTGGGCTAGATTTGTCACCCCTGTTCCTGTGGCACTACTCAATTAGATGTTAAAATTTTTGTGAAGGAGGAAAACAACTATTGTGCAAGTCAGGTGGTCAAGCTTCCCTTGGAGAAAGAGGGTTGTTACTTGCTGGTGTGTATTGAAGCAGTCTTGGACCAGGTGTAGGTTTGCCTTCTTCAAACAGAAAAAAAGGCTTTGAATGCATTATCATTGCCTTAAAAATAAAAAAATGTCCTCTCAGGCACTGGACAGGAGGCCAGACCTCAGCAGAGAGCTGAAGAGAGAGAGGCAAGTTTCTAACATCTACTGCAGGTGGGTGGGTTGTGTGTGACTTTGGTGTTGGCGTCAAGGCGAGGCAAAAGCAGCAGAGCCGCAGCGTGATGAGGAGCATGGTCCAGCATCCTGCAGGCTGAGCCATTGGCTCTTTGATTTAAAAAAACCCAAACAGCAATGGGCAAAACAGCCACGAAATGAGGGGTGAGGATCCAGGGGTACATGCTTAGCTCTTTCTGTAGGCTTTGGAGGAGAATACTGGATTTGGCATCCTGAATCAGGTTGTTGCTGTAGAGTCTGTCCTTGACAGATGTCCTTGAGCGGAACAAGAGCCTTCCTCCCACCCTGAGCTCTCCGAGCGCCTCCAGGCCCTGCCAGATGAGCTGAGTTGAATGGTGCTGCTATTTTAAGATGCAAGCAGCTTGCTGGTGCCCACCCACCTTGCTTTCCAACACAGAATGCTACCCTTGGGGGGAGTCAGTCATGGGGAACATGTCCCTCTGCCGCCAGCTGAGCCTGTGTGCAAAAACTTGCTCTCAGTAGCGGTTTTAAAGCCTGTTGTTGGCTGTGAGTTGGTAGCACACCTTATTTGCTCGTTGGGTTCACGTCAGAGCCCGTATTAGCTCGAGCTCAAAACCGCACTGAACTGGGGAACAACCTGCAGTTCAGATGATACAAGTGTATCTCAGAAGAGTACTAAGGAAAATGCAGCAGAAAGTAGTCCTGTGTGTCCCTCTGAAAGCTCCATTGAAGGGCTCTGGCTCCCTCGTGGACGTGCCTTTGTGGGACAGCAGAACACAGTCCCCATCCATGCACCCTGCCCTCCCGGCCCAGTGGCCCGCCTGCCTCTGAACCACGGCGATTTATAACGCCCTGAGGAAACGAGTACCCGTTTCAATGCAGCTGCCAGCCCCCCCGCCCGCCCGGCCGGGGGCCCCCCCTGCCTCTGAACCACGGCGATTTATAACGCCCTGAGGAAACGAGTACCCGTTTCAATGCAGCTTTAAGCTGTCAGGCTGTAAATTGTCTTGGTTCAGGAGCTGCTTCAAAGCAGCCCTGACTTCTGCAGCAAGGAGAGGGCTCTGAGGCAAACTGAGTGTAAGTCATTTGCTATTCATGAGTCAAGTCCCTGCAATGTCCTCGATCAACAACTGAAAATGGGTCATAAGAAGACAAGGCATCGCTGTCTGGTGAACGAAGTTTCTAACTCCACCAGCCTTCTCCATCCGTTGGGGCTAACGCTGCTTCTGCTTTCCCAGCAATGGCTTTTCCTCCCTCTCTGCCTTTCTCTGTTGTGCTCAGCAGCGTCGAGCACGCAGAGGTTTCCTGAAGCAATGGGACTTGAACCCAGCGGGCAAACCCACACAGAAGATCTCCATGTTTCCCTGCTCCTCTCATTGCTCTAGTCGCCCAGATGAGTGAAAAATGTTGGTGGGGTAAGGGAAAGTCACTCATGAAAATGTTAAAATTCCTCCAAGCTGCCTGGTTTCCAAATCTGGAAGAGCTGCAGTGTTCAAGGGAGAGGGAAAGAAAACACTAGCTGTGTGCAAGTGGAGACTTGCCGGCTGGCTGCTGGAGGGATGGAGGGACCAAGCAGCGATGGCTACAGGTAACAGGTGCCAGTTTTGGAGCTGGGTCCTCTCTCACGAAACTGCATCTGCAGCAGCTTGGTTGCAACCAGCAGAATGAAGCGTCCTCCAGGTTGGAAGCAGAGGAACAAAGAAAACCCTGCGACGGGACCAAAAATCTCTTCGTGCATGTATAGCCAAGGTTCAAAGGAGAGCTCAGTGAAGCAAATCCATCACCAAGCTTGGGAATATTTGAGGCCATGTTTCATTTGGGTTTTTCCCTTCCCATTTGTAATGGTGGCTAATGCATGTACACTGCATTGATTCGTGTCCACATCTCCTGTTTTCATTTAGGGCATGACAAAAGCAGCCGTGGAGTATTCTTTTTGTCCGAGCTGGGTGATGGATGGAGTACATCAGCGAAGCTTAGGCATGCCCACTCGGAGGTGAGCCCCTCAGTTTGACAGACCGTGTGTAATGCAAGAGGCACTTGGTTACAGAGCGCTGCGGAGTAACGCTGCTTGTTACTCATCCAGACTGTGCCAGACAGCAAGCTTCCAGCAAACCTCAGACCATATACAGTTAGCCAGCAGCACTATGTGAGATCTTTAACCATATTTGAACGAACGGGCTCGCTTGGACACGGCGAGGAGGGAAATGCCAGTCTGCCTGACAGCTCGTTTTAATAATGAGAAAGTTGTTCCACTGACAGGAGGACAATAAAAACTGGCTGCCTAGAAAGATGTCGCCTTCCTTCTAGTTCGCAGCATACATGAAGCTGCAGAGGAAAGGGCTGGTCCCAAACCTGTGTGTGTTGCAGCCATGCTTTTCCCTTTTTTCACTGGTTTTCCCTTCTTTCACCTTCTTTTCTTGTCTTTCTGGGGTGTTGAATCTGCACCCACTCTGCAAACCCTATCCAAATGAGTCTCCAGTTTGCCTTAATAAACCACCACTTTCTCCTAAAACATGCCGCCTTTTGAATATATTATCCCTTATGCTTCAGCAAGCAAGTAATAAAAATAGGTGACCTTCGTAGTTAGAGCTCTTAATGCACAATTTATGGGGCTTTTGACATACAGGGCATGGAAGTCAAATTCTTGAGAGATCAGAAGCCCTCTGAATGGGCAAACTTCCTCTGCTGATCCCCCCACTGATCAAGGAGTTTTAAAACCAAACGTGTTTTAGATGGCAGAGCTCTTGGAGGCAGAGCCCCTGTCGCTGTATGGGTTTCGCAGCGCCACGTCGGTGCTAGACGATGTACATACGCTTTCCAACGATGAGACAAAGGGCAGATTTTGCTTTTAAACTCAGTGCAGAATAGCGGGCAGGCTTTAAGTCCTGCGTGGTAATGATATAAGCATAAGAAAAACTTCGCAATCGTGGTATCTCGCTGTGGAAATTCTGTCTGCAGCAGCAGCAGCGTTACCACAGGATACTCTTCACCATTGCTGCCTTCTAAAGCTGCCTTATCCCAGGGCTAGGGCTCAGCTGTACGATCCTCATGGGCTGACTGAAACATGTGGCTTCTCCACATAAAATGAGGGTTTGTGGCTTTATTTCTCTCCCCTCCTCGAAGCAATTACTAAACAATTCTTTTGGCAAAAAACCCCCCTTGCGCACGCGTTTAAAACGCACCCTTCAGAACAATGCTGTGAGCTGCAGTGAACCCTGGAAGCTGTCACCCTGCACTGCTCCCCATGTGGAGCAAGCTGCTGATTGAGTCCAGGCCCTCGAAGACGGTCCTCAAACTGGCTCCAGAAATGGCTGAAAAACTGGATTGCAGATGAAGAACCAATCTGAGCTCGCAGGCTGGTGGAAGAGGAGCAGTGAAGCCATCCACCTGCATCACAAATGTTATGTCTGTGCTGGGCACTGGTTTTGCTGGAGTTTGTAAGGAACTCCATAGCTTGAGTTTATCTTCCATCATCAGGAATAAAAGGAAATACTCTTTTAAGTCCGGATTAATTTAGGAGAAACAGCCAGAGGATTGTGGAGTATGTTCTCACTCCATTGCTGGGTGCCTTGGAGGGGTGTCCTGTGGACACCAGTCCTGGGCAGGAAACCCATCGCTGCCTAGTGCTGCTGGCTCCCCTCCCGTGTGGAACAGGCCAGCCTGC
>NW_010390199.1:3914-11027 GCF_000710305.1 Buceros rhinoceros silvestris | reverse complement strand
TGCAAGCGCCAGCCAACAAAGGCAGGCAGCCATGCTGCAGCGAGCAGAGGGAGGTCGTGGTTCTTGCTGGGAGGCTTTTTGCTTTCGTGGGGGCTGATAGATAGTGCCTTGTGCTCAGCCACAGTGGCTCTTGCTAAGCTCGCTGAGCTGCAGGGGTAGTGGGGACACCTGGGATGGCCAGTGGCCTTCAAACTGTCCTTCGAACAGGGCTGGCTGTCAGATGAGGGGGACTTGCCGTCTGAATGACATCAGCTGCATTCCCATGGAGCTCCCCCTCACCTGCAAGCTCAGAGCTGCCTCATGCCCTTGCTGCTGAAGGGCTGTGGGTGTTGAATCACCGTAAGTGCTGGGTGTCCTCAGCATCATCCTGGAAAAAGCAGTTAGCGAGCACCATGGTGGAGCACTTGCTAAACTCCAGGCCTGGAGGAGAGATGGCTGTGCTGTCTGCTTAATACAACCATGAGCCAGCACCTGGTGGTGCGCAGCTGCCACCTCCTAGGGACAAGTCACCACCCGTTTGGAAGGCGCTGATGTTTCAAGAGCATGTCCTGAACAACATTGCTCTTTCCAGCTGCTCACCTGGCAGAGGAGCAGCGCAGCAGCACCCATGGGAGCGGCTCTTGTGGTGGCTCAGAGGAGGGCGCGCTAGCAAAGAAATCAGAAATCTAATAAATTCTCGTTTTTCTGTCAATCTTTGTTAGCTGATACCGATGCTGCTGGCGGAGAAGTGGTTTGCCATCAGTCGTTAGAGGAGCATAAAGCAGATGGGTTTCTAAATGCAGTTACGAAAGCTGCTCTGTCACTTTGAGGCTGTCACGGGCGCCGCAGGTTTGAAGGGCTGCAGCTTTGACACAGGCAATTCAGCAGTTGACCTTATCTGGGGGATTTTAGTCAGTGTTCCCAGCTCCCCTCTTACCCCTTTCCAGGAGATCTGGTCTGCCACCAGTCTGCGAGGGAGCAGGAACAGCAAGTGTGGCCTGTTGCTATAAAGAAGGGAGCTGTGTCCCTCCTCATCTAGAATGGTGCTGCTTAAGCTGGAAGAGCCAAAAGTCTCAATCTGTCTCTTAAAATACAGCCCCACCTTTTTGCACCCAGGAAAGAACTGCAGCAGGAGCTACTGTGAAGCCAAATCTTTGCCTAATTAAATTTGTGGCAATCTCCTGTGAAGGCTCAGGGAGATTTAGAGCTTTGCGCTGCTCCAGTACTCTCCTTCAGCCCAGACCTGTTCCTGTGACATTGTACCTACTAAGGGGTGGGGGTTCCTGGAACATCTTGCATCAAAAGAAAGCTATGCTGGTGATGGGGGCAAGGCTGAAGGGGCTGGACCCTCCAGCTGGATCCACTGGGGCTGATCGTTTCCCCACGGTTCTTGCAGAATCTGGTGTCTTGGCAGAGACTGGAGACCAGGTCTGGTGTGTGCTACGCATCCCTGCTGTCCCCAGGCAGTTGGGCAGAGAGGCTGCGCTGCTCCGGCTTTGTTTCTGAGGCTGGGTTGATGGGTGGATGCCTGGGCTGCAGCTGAAGGTTCTCCAAGCAAAGGATTTCTTCTCCGCTCCCCTGTAAGCAGCAGCTTGTGGTAGCCTTGTCAAGTGTTTTGGGACCAAAAAGGCTCCATCATCCATCGTGGCTCGCAACTCCTACAAAACCACAGGATGTGGAACGTAGCTCCCAATTAAGAATCCTCAAATTCCATGGACAAAAGTATTTCTAAATGATTACATTACTGCCTCTTGAAAACACACGGTGGAAAATCACGCAGCAGTCCAGAAGAGGTCTTCTCGTCTGTAGTCCCTGCTCAGAAGAGACAGCATCCCTCTTAACTCTCTTTCCAGCATCCAGAAAAATACTTGCCAGGGTGTCAGAAGCTTTCTGCTCAGCATCCCCAAGAAACTACCCTCCAAGGGTCATGCACCGCTCCTCTGAAATAATAACACTTTGCATGAGAAAGAGCAGATACAGATTTCCGGGGCTGTGGCTCGCTCTCCACCAGCCTGTTGAAATTCATAATGAAAACCAAGATTTTTTTTGTCCTCTGCTTGTACTGCAGAGACTGAAAGTGTGGAGTTGACAACAGGGAAAAGAAATCCCGAAGCGCAGGGTAGTCGGTGGGCAAGTAATTTAGCTCATCCCCGAGTCTGGCCTTTAAAAGAACAAATGGGCGGCAAGTCGCTGTGCTGGTTTTGTTTGGACCGGGGTCAGCAGCAGCCCTCTCTGCTGGAGGGGGAGAGCTGAATCATTCGCCTTGTGGGTCAAAGCCTTCACTCGAGCGAGGGAGGACCATGTGCAGAAGCGCCATTTGCACCAGGGCTCGTCCTTTGGAAAGGCTGTTAGAAACAAATTTTGCACGCGCTTTCGCAAACAGTCGCAATGATAATTCATCGTTAGCACCTGTGATGTTCGGCTTCTGAAACAGCCCTAACAGAGGACAGATGTTAATATTTAGTGATGTTTTACTTGTTTTCGTTTCTGTTAAATCAGAACCTTTTGGAAGGAAACGTGGCGATTGCATCCAGCTCTCCTGAGGTTTGCATGGTTAAATCCGAATCCCCTAAGATGGCACATCGTGGTTTTGCTGGTTACTGCTAAGGTACAAAATGCTTTCAGGTTATATTCTGGTTTCTGATTCTGCTTTAAAAACATCATCTCATGTCTCTAGAGAAGCAGTTCCAGGCTTTATGGAGGACTCAGTGGCACTGCGTGTAGTTGATATGTCCGATACATTCAAGGGGAAGGATGTCTCACTAAACAGGTGGCTGTTGTCTTTTGAGAGTGCTCTGTGGTTGCACTGGTCTTTCTGTTCTTTACACCAGCTCTGATTCAGCTTGTCCCTCTTATCCGGAATAGGGGAGACCTGATGAAGGGCTCCTCACTTTGTGACTGAGAAGAGACCAGGCTCCTGTATCCTTGTTCAGATCAGGAGGGTGAAGCTCAGGTTAATGCAGGGCCAAGAGGAGGGACGTTCTCCTCTGCTTCATAGCCGGAGGATCTCAGTTCCCAAGTGCTGTGGATTGTTCCCACATGTAGGTTTTGAGTAATGAGATCGCCCAGCTCAAGGTCAGAAGTGAAGAGCATGATGCCAGTTTTGAAGTCATTCATTTTTGCGGGTTTTCTTCTTTCTGTTGTCAAGCTGGGAATAATTTAAAGGCTACTTGTTTTGAGAAACTGTAAATTAATAAGTAATTCTTAAGCTCTTCTTGCTTAAACAAGAAGGGGTTGGGAGGCCAGTTGTTTAATTAAACAGCTTCTTGGTATTGTTAACAAAGGACTGAACTCCAGCAGTAACTCGTGTAATTCACAGATTCCTTGGGAATTCAATGACCTTGAGTCTGCTGTGCTTGAAACTTGCCTTAGATACTTGGCTTCCTTTCCTGAATCCTTTGGAGAGGAGAGCGGTGCAGAGGCACTGCGAGTGAGACAGGCGCTGTTTCACTTAGTGTCATATCAGATGAGGCAGTTGTGTTGTATAAAATAAACCTCCTGCTTCGGAGCATGCCTGGAGTTACTTCACGCCGAGGTGGCAGGACATCACAGCCTGGATCTGCCTCGGCTGCTCCAGCAGTCTGCTGTGGAAACTTTGAGTCCTCGGTCTTCGGGATGTCCAGCTGATTGTCTTGCCCCTCTTTGTGAAACGAAGCAAATGCGAACCAGTGGTGAGGAGTAGGTTGTCTGAAGGATACATCGTTTCATCGTGCTCCAGAGCTCAGGGCTTCACTTGTCAGCCAAGAGGGAAGTCTGATCGTCCAGCGCCGAGTGGCGTTTCCTGCATCCTTTCCTGTAGCGGCAGCTGGGGAGGTTACAGGGATGAACGAGCAGCCAAGTTCACTGGAAATGAGTGTTTATCCATCACTTCCCCATGTTTGTCTCCACTATAGTCAGTCTGCCCAGGAGTGGCTTCAGTCATGTCCGTGGTTAGCTGTGGGATCGCGCAGAAAGATCGGGGTTTAAAACGGAAAGAGCATCGTTCCTAAGAACCCTGAATGCACAGAGCTGTGTCCAGGCAGGTCACTACGGTCTCCCTCTCCGCCACAGGCAAGTCAGCAGGAGAGGAAGACCTGCTGCTCCTTTCCACTGGGCCGGTGTGCAAAATACTTCATCGATGTAGCTATACTGGTGGTTTTACAAAGAGAAAACTGCCGCGACTCCGAAGCAGCAAAGCTGCGGTAGTGCAGCTACAATTATTTCACCCAGTTCTTGGGACATGGGAACAAAACACCTTTCATTTCACTTCAACCAGCCCGCGCTTCCGACCCCCCTGCACTGCCACGGCTGCGTCTTTGCTTGGGGGAGTGAGGAGAAGATGGGGCGAGCATCCTGCACAGTGTCGGCACTGGAGCTGCGGGGCAGGGTGAGGGCTGTCCCGGCTCCCGCGTGACTCCTGTGGGAGAAGAGCTCTGCACCAGCTGCAGAGAGGGACCCGCATCCTCACCTCCTCCCAACCGAGGTGCTCACACGCTGGGAGCCATTAGCCGTCTTTCAAGCTTTCAATTCCTTTGGCTTTGTATTTAAAGCACTTCTTGGGCATTTCGAAGCCTGCCGTACAACATGTCTTGTCCGTGATTGCTTTTCATGAGACTTGTGGGGCTGCGTTTTCTGGGCCGTGGTAGTACAATCTGGAGCTGTGAGAGAAAGCCCTCAGGGGCTAATCCGTGGCTGCGGGCCAGTTTCTGCATAAACCGGTCTTATTTTTAAAGTCCATTTTCTCCAGTACACTTTTTTTTGGCCTGCAAAAGACTTCTTCATTTACAACGAAGAACATAACACTCTCCCCTTTCAGTTGGTCTTTTGGACACGAGCCAGTGGTGCCCACAACAGCTGTACCACAGTTTAAACATTCAGTCTCTAATGGTTTGGGGAACATTAGGGTTTTTAAGGCTTCAACAGGTCTAGAGTAAATAGTGGTCAATAAAGAGTAGCTCTTCTTTGTATCCCTATGCTCTCCGCGCTCTGCGCTGGAATAAAGCATGCTTAGAATATAATCATGGCAAAATTAATATCCATGAAAGGTTCTTTTTTTAAAAAAATAAAAAAGAATCATAGAGAAACCTGTTTTACTAAAAGAAGAGTTTGCAGGATTTCAACTCGCAAGAGTCTGGTAACAGGCGTGGGGACGTTTGCACGTAACTGTAGCTGCTAGAGACGTGCACGTTCTGGGCTTGTGGCATTCCCCACGTGGGTGTTTAACGGCTGCTGCGTGGGAGGAACAAATAAATTACAGGTATTACTTTGTCGTCTTCTCCCGCCCACCTATTAATGGTGTACACAAGAGGTAATTACGATTTTTTTGTGATAATGTGTGGAGTCAAAAACCTGTGTGTGCTAATAGGTGATATTTAGCATGGCGGTTTGGACCCAAATGAGGTGGAAACTACGTCAGCGATAGTGGAGCATCGCCTTTGTTAATGATTGAACCCAGTGCCGAGCACTAGCGCTGCCTCTGTGGTTTCAGCAAATTCATGTTGGTGGAGCCGTCAAACCGTGTGGAGGGAACTGCTCGCGTCTTCCAGGTTTTGGGTGGGAAAATACAATCCATGTGGGGCTCCTTATGGTGAAGGAAAGCCCTGGGGCATCGCAGCGCTTCTGCAGCATCGGGTCAGCGCCTGCAGGCCCAGGAAGGATTAAATTGCTCTGTTGGCTGCTGGCCACTTGGGCTTCATTTGCAGCACTTCATGGCACTGTGCAAGAAGAGTTTGTAAGTCATTATCCTCTCTGCAGGGAACTGATTAACCCCTTCCGATACCCTTCCGTGTATGTCCCACCAGTGTGGGGTGTGCCTGGGTTCCTGGATGGGGGATCGGGGCTGCGGGATGCTGGCACGTCCCGTGCATGCTGCAGCTTGCTGAAGGCCAGGAGACAAAGGGAACCCTGGAGCAGGAGAGCGGGAGAGACTTCAGAGGAAAACCAAGCAGAGTGCCAGCCTTGCAAGGCATTCTTCTGAAAAACAGGGCATTACAAAAGCCAGGCTCCTGCGGTGCCTCTCAGGAGCTGTATGCAGGGCTGGCGGAGCGCAGGGTTTGTACAGTTGTCACCTTTCTGGTCATAGACGTTTTGGTTGTAAGTTGTGTTGAAGCACCGGTAAGTTGTACTGAGATAGGTTTTATTTTCAGTTCAGTTTTTGGAAGAGGCGAGTAGTAGTAGTAGTAAAAGTTCAGCAGTAACCCTGCCTCGCAGTGAGGTTGCTCCTGCGTGGCAAGGCAGAGCTTTAAAATACGCTGGTTAATTTTATTTAGGGCCATCTGCGGGGAGTTCATATCTCCCCTTCCCCTGGGAGATTTCATAACGTTTTTCGACCCATCGGTATTCTATTAAAACTTGGTTGTGTAATCGAAAAGCCTTTCTGCTTCTCCTGGTTTCCTCTCGGAGCTGATTCAGAATGCCCTAGATGGCAGTTTGGGAATAAATGCATCCAGGCTGCATGGGCTTGATTTTGTTTTCTTACAAATTCAAAACAAGTTCTGACATTAAATCCTCTGTCAATTTTCCTTTAAATAAGAGTTGCCTAATGACATGATTTAAGAGTTTTTATCTAACGCCGCAGTACTCTGTGCCTATATTGTATTGTAGTTAAAACGTCAGTGAAATCTGTTACCATATGTATTTAATCCTTCTAATTCTATGTACATAAAGTGTTAGAGAGGCTGGATCAGCAGAAACAGTAACTACCCACGTCCCGCAGCGTGGGACTGGTTTGTTCTTGCTGCCTGAGCGTTTCATCGTCATAAATGGTGCTTACAGGACTGACCGTAAACGGGTGTGATTGGAGGTCTCCTACAGGAGCAGCGAGGTTCAAAGTGGACCAAAATGGTGTGTGATGAGTAGGGGAAACTGCAGGGATACAGATGAAGAGCAGCGGTTGGGCGAGTGGGAAAACACACTTCTGGGGAAAGCAGGAGGGTCATTCGGTTTGGATAAGTCTGAGCGGAACACAGGATGAGACCAGCTAACCTCTGCCTGCAGCACTCTTCTAAACCCTGCATCATGTCTAAAGGGATACAGCTCTTGACAGGAGGCCATCGCCGTGACGTTCTTCGGCTGTACAAGGCGGCCTCTGCCCTGAATTAAAGCAGCAGGTGTCACTGTGGGGAGAGTGGGCACGAAGGTGGACTTGAGCAGGAC
>NW_010390199.1:2780-3843 GCF_000710305.1 Buceros rhinoceros silvestris | reverse complement strand
GAATGGAGAAGGGGCTGAGGGACTCGTGATGACCCAGGAGGAAAAAGGCCTTTCTCAGTCCAGCTGAAATTCCCCTCTCTCTCCCTTGAAACAAATTGTATTTTCTCAATTAAAATCTGCGTGAGCCATTTCAGGTACACGCAGCTTGCTCCCGCGCCGCCCGTGGTGATGTGCTGACTCCAGAGTGCGTGCATCTGGTTTGTCCAGGTAGCAGCGATCACATCCAGGTGTCCGCTGATCCCTTCATTCAGCGTCTGTCCGCAACAATGGGAAAAATGCAGCCGAAGGCCCCGTAAAACAGGATTTCTGCTGGGTCTGCACAGCTGGTAGAGGCATCACTCGCACTCTCTGTTACATGGAGGCTTTCTGCGCCTCGGATTCTCCTCGTAGCGCTCGGTTTAATTGCCACCACGGCTGAGTCATTCTCCCTTCTGTGTGCCCGTTGGGTTTTAGGTCTCTGCTCATCTTCATCACCTTCTCATGTGTGCTTTGGTGACTGTGATGCCTACAGCAAATTCTGCTGCCAGGAACTTAGAAAGGATCCCGTGCGGAGCAAAGCTGCCCTCTCAGCGCCTCTGCCAGGCTGAGGACATCGGTGTTGTGACAGACATCAGCTGTGATCTTTTCAGATGTCCGTCATCTAGGCCGGTGTATTAACTTTAGTCTTGAGGGGTTTTTCCTCTTGGTTATTCTTCTCCCCAGCTTATTTTCCACGTTACCATCCCAGTTTGCACATGCCCTTCATTGTGGCAGCTACAGAAAACTGCGAAGCCGGTTTTTCTGCTCCCCTGAAGTGGTGGCTTTCCGTAAGGCTGCTGAGTCTGATCTTAGCTCGCGATCTTCTTGTTTTGAAATTGTGGCTTCCGCTCGAAGGATGATTTTATCTACACATCCCCTGTGACCTGCCTTTGGGAACTCCCATCCCAGGTGCATTTTACTTTCCTTTGACTTTTTTAAATGTCGGGGGAGCTGTAGCTATGCATCGCAGCACTTGAGATAATGTATTTGTTCTAAAACAGTCAGCAAGCTGCATCTTTAATGCCTAAACAGCATTTGGGTGTAG
>NW_010390199.1:0-2711 GCF_000710305.1 Buceros rhinoceros silvestris | reverse complement strand
AGGGAAAATTGCTTACCAGGTCCGTGGCATCGTTTTTTATTGCTCTTTAGTATTGTTATTGAAGCAGGTGAATAGGAGGAGTTTGGCAGGGAACACTTCATGGGTTTTTTTCCTGGTGATGCTGTGTTGTTGTGAAAAAATGAGCTTACAATCTACTTACTGCTCAGTTATTTGGCCGACGGGGATATCTCCAGAACGGGCCATGGTAATCTCAAATCCACGGTAGATGTTTCTTTCACCAGTTTACAAGGAATAATCCTCTTAATTCCCTTGAATAGCAGCTGGTGTTGCTACAACCTGTGTCTAAACCCAAGAAGGGCTTATTCAGAGTGCCTGGGAGCGAGGAGGGATTCTCTCCCAGCAGGGATTGCGTGGGCTGACTTTCACAAGGACGCTCTAACGTCTCCTTTCTCTCTTCTAGATGCAGCAGCTGTTCTATGAAAATTACGAGCAGAACAAAAAAGGCTATATCCGAGACCTGAGGAACAGCAAAATACACCGAGCTATAACACTGCACCCCAACAAGAACCCCCCATACCAGTACAGGCTCCACAGCTACATTTTGAGCCGCAAGATAGCGGAGCTGCGCCACCGGACTGTCCAACTGCACCGAGAGATCGTCCTGATGAGCAAATACAGCAACACAGAAGTCCACAAAGACGACCTGCAGCTGGGGATGCCACCCTCCTTCATGCGATTCCAGCCCCGCCACCGGGAAGAAATCTTGGAGTGGGAATTTCTTACAGGGAAGTATTTGTATTCGGGTGCCGACGGGCAGCCCCCTCGGAGAGGAATGGACTCTTCTCAGCGTGAAGCGTTGGATGACATCGTTATGCAGGTCATGGAAATGATCAACGCCAACGCGAAGACCCGGGGGAGGATCATTGATTTCAAAGAGATACAGTACGGCTATCGCCGAGTAAATCCGATGTACGGAGCCGAGTACGTTCTCGACTTGTTGCTTCTGTACAAAAAGCACAAGGGGAAGAAGATGACGGTCCCCGTCAGGAGGCACGCGTACCTGCAGCAGACATTCAGCAAGATCCAGTTCCTGGAGCACGAAGAGATGGACGCCAAAGAGCTGGCCAGCAAAATCAACCAGGATTCTGGATCCTTGTCTTTCCTCTCCAACTCACTGAAGATGTTTGTTCCCTTCCAGCTCAGCAGATCAAAAGTAGAGAGGAAGGAACTCAAAGACAAGAAGATCAACATCCTGATCCCTCTCTCTGGGCGTTTCGACATGTTTGCAAGGTTCATGGGGAATTTTGAGAAGACGTGCCTCATTCCAAACCAGAACGTCAAGCTGGTTGTGCTGCTTTTCAACTCCAACTCCAACCCCGACAAGGCGAAGCAGATCGAGCTGATGAGAGATTACCGCTCCAAGTACCCCAAGGCTGACATGCAGGTTTTACCGGTGTCGGGGGAGTTCTCCAGGGCACTGGCTCTGGAAGTTGGATCTTCTCAGTTCCAGAACGAGTCTTTACTTTTCTTCTGTGATGTTGACTTAGTGTTTACGGCAGAATTCCTCCAGCGCTGTAGAGCCAACACGGTTTTGGGTCAACAAGTGTACTTTCCCATCATTTTCAGCCAGTACGATCCAAAGATTGTTTATAGCGGAAAAGTTCCTAGTGACAATCATTTTGCCTTCACCCAGAAAACAGGTTTCTGGAGGAACTATGGCTTTGGTATCACCTGTATTTACAAAGGTGATCTTCTCCGAGCAGGTGGTTTTGACGTCTCCATCCAAGGTTGGGGCCTTGAAGACGTAGACCTATTTAACAAAGTCATTCAAGCTGGCTTAAAAACTTTCCGAAGCCAAGAAATTGGAGTAGTCCATGTGCACCACCCTGTGTTTTGTGACCCCAATCTGGATCCAAAACAGTATAAAATGTGCTTGGGGTCCAAAGCATCAACTTATGGGTCCACACAGCAGCTGGCTGAAATTTGGTTTGAAAAGAACGACCCAGCGTTTGGGAGAAGCAGCAATACTAACGGCTCGGTGAGGACAGCCTAATGTCCAGCTATGCTGGAAAAGACTTTTTTTTTAATTATCTAATTTATTTTTGGGAAAACGTTTTTTGATAATTCACTTTTGAACGACCACACAGGATCTATTTTAGGAACCGTCGTCGTTTTCGTACCAAGCGCTCGAGAAGAACAAGGCTGTCGGTTTTTTGGTTGTCGTGGTTTTTTGGTTTGAACAAAACTGTGAGCGATATTTGCCTTCAAACAAACAAACAAACAAATTGTGACCCATCAGCGGAAATCTGACTTGAATTAGAATTTCCTTATGAACAAAAGATTGTTTCGTACCGTTTCCGTTGCCGTCTGCGTGGCTGGGATTCTGTGAGGTGGGAGCTCAGCGTTCTGTGGTGACGGCGACCGTGCGGAGACTCCGCTCCTGGTGCGAAGGGCAGCCGGTTCTTTTTGAACCGCGTTAGAACGGGACAAACGGCCGCGGCGATGCTGAGGGTGTTAATTACAGGAGGCGGGTTTTATTGCAGATGGCTGATTATTTCCGTTTAAAAATACGTTTATTATGGCCGGGAGACTTCAGGGGAGGGAAGACCGTTAAGCACAACCCGCTGTCCTGTTAGTCCGTGCAGAGGTTTTTGTCTTTGCTCTCCGCTCCGGATCTGGACGTGAGGTTTTAAGAGTCCGCGGTGGGTTCCGTGTATTATCCTCGACCCTGAGCTGAGATGGTGCGATCC
>NW_010390198.1:826-3939 GCF_000710305.1 Buceros rhinoceros silvestris | reverse complement strand
CGACCCGGCCCCTCCGAAGACGCGGCGTTAGCGCCGTGCTCTCCTCCCTGAACTGGACGGTGCTGGGCGCCGGGCGGTTGGGCTGCCGTGGTGGTGTACCTTAGCGTTGGCTGAGCTCGGGGATATAGTTACTGTTTGTTTGTTTGTTTGTTTGTTTGTTTGTTTTTAAACTTTTTTGGTGACACGCGTACGGAAGTGGGTGCAGCCATCAGGGTGGCTGCTGCCATGCGAAGTGCCTGAACGTCCTTTTCATTCAGAGCCCGACTGACTTGTCATCCTTACAAAGCCTTACGAGTATTTCGGTCGTATTTTGTGGATTTCGTGATGCCTCAATCATAAATAAAACCGGTCAGTCCAAGAAACCACTCTTTTTTCTTCTTCTTGTGTTTATTGTTGCTGTTTAGATCCACTAGAAAACGGATGTGACCATTCCATGTCATTTCTGTAGGATGGGGTGCTGATGACACGCAGTGTTTGTAACCGGCAGCATACGCGTATCCATGTACCCTGTGATAGCTCCCACGTATGAAAGTGATTGAAAAACCAGAGCAGAAAACAGCGAGAGCTCTGCCCATGTAGATGGGACTCATGCTGGATGGCGTCATGAGACGCAGGAGGGACCTGATGGAGCAGGAGGTTTGCCTGTGACTGCGTGCAGATTTCCCAACACTCTTGAGGAGTCCAAGATGCTGAACATGAACTGAAACGTTCACAGAATCACAGAATCATTTGGGTTGGAAGATCATCAAATCCAACCGTTCCCCCAGCACTGCCAGGTGCCCACTCACCCCTGTCCCTCAGCACCATCCCCACATGGCTGGGAAACCCCTCCAGGGACAGGGACTCCACCACTGCCCTGGGCAGCCTGGGACAGGCCTGGACAACCCCAACGGGCAAGAAATGATTCCTCAGGGCCAACCTCAACCTCCCCTGGAATAGTTGGAGGGTGGTTCCTCCCATCCTGTCTCTTGTTTCTGGGGAGAAGAGACCAACCCCCCACTTGCTCCAGCCTCTTGTCAGGGAGTTTCTGAGAGCCAGAAAGCCTTCCCTGAGCCTCCTTTTCTCCAGGCTCAACCCTCCCAGGTCCCTCAGCTACTCCTCAGTGCACTTGTGCTCCAGACCCTGCACCAGCTTTGTTGTCCTTCTCTGGACATGCTCCAGCCCCTCAATGTCCTTCTGGGAGGGAGGGGCCCAAACTGACACCAGGATTCGAGGGGTGGCCTCCCCAGTGACCCCAGTCCAGGGGGACAATCCCTGTCCTGGTGCTGCTGGCCACGGCAGTGCTGGTACAAGTCAGGATGCTGTTGGCCTTCTTGTCCACCTGGGCACACTGCTGGCTCCTCTTCAGCCGCTGTCACCAACACACCCAGGTTCTTTTCCCCGGGGCAGTTTCCAGTCACTCTTCCCCCAGCCTGGAGCATTGCAATGGGTTGGTGTGACCCAAGGGCAGGACCCAGCTTGACCCTCAGCTCACTGGCCTTGGCCCATCAGTTCAGCCTGTCCAGACCCCTCTGTGGAGCCTGACGACTCTCCAGCAGATCCATGCTCCCACTGACTTACAAACTGATTGGGTGCACTCGATCCCCTTGCCCAGATATCAACTGATGTTAAGGAGTATCGAGCCCTGGGGCCATGACTGCTGATGATGTTTCTCCCCCGCAGATCCTGGCTGTAGCTTCTGCTGCAGGTACCACCAGCGCAGGGAACTGCAGCTTTTGGTGGCTCCAAGAGCATTTTTTGTGGCAACGTCTGCTTCCAGAAGCAGCTGCCAAGTGGGGCTTTTCAGCTCTCACAGCAATACGCGGGGACTGAGGCTCTTGGCAAGGCTACTCACGAGGCACAAGGAGGGTCGGTGCAGGGCAAGTCTCCTACTTTCTTCAGTAAGAAATGAAGTGGCGGAGCCTATATCCTGACCTGGCATGCACAGAGTGGCTGTGAGGAGCAACCCAGGGGCACCTGGTTCTGACACACTGCAGGATCACACATCCCTTGGCCATTCTTGGCAAATATTTTCAACTTATTTTTATTACACCCCAGTGACAGAGTTGAGACAGCTTCTCTAGTCTGGCTGTTCTCTTGTTTAATCACTTACAGTTTTTTCTTCAAGTCCCTTTTTGATATTATTTTCCTCTGAATCCCCTCTGTTTACGTCCTTCTTAAAACACAAAAGCCACAATGCAGAGACAATAACCTGAGGATTCTCTAGTGTAAGAATAATAATTCCCCCTTGTGCCTTATATAAAACACTCCTTTAAACCATCCTCAAATGTCACTCGTTTCCCTTGACACATCATGCTGTTGATCCATACTCTGCTCCCGGGTCTCTGAAATCTCCAGGCCTGTGAGGCTTTTGTGTTCTTCTTGCAGAACTGCAGCCTAGACTGTTGGTTGTTCATTTTAGTATTTTTCCCTTGTATTTTGACCTTTAACTATTTCATAATAAATTTTACCATGAAGAATTTATTTCAGATCGTTTTTCCACCTTATCAAGACTACTTTGAATTTTAGCCTATCCTGAGGAGTGCTGACAGCTCTCGCAGAGTGCATTTTACCAGGTTTAATAGAAGCGCCTACTTCCACATTCAAATAACTCACTGAAGCACTACCCAACAGGGCTACATCAAATCCTCACAGACCTCATCTCATCAGGCTTCCCACTTTTAGGTTTTTTTTTGGTTTTTGGGTTTTTTTTTGTATCTACTACTGAGTTTGGTTTTAGTTAGCTGTGAACTTAGTTACAGTAATTTTATCTAAACTGCTCTTCCACAGCTTGCTCAGAACACGCTCAGGTAGACCACTGCTCCAGTGCGTCTGGATTTCCCCACCGACTGGGCTGGTTATCCTGATAAAAGGCAGCAGATGACTATTTTAATGTGATTTGTCACCAAACTCATAGCGGCAGTCTCTCACCTCTCCAGTGACCAGCAGGACCTTGTATTTACAGTAATAATTCCCATTTGTTCATCAGGACAGTGGTACCTCTGCTGCCTTTGTGAGTACCTGAGGGTAAGAAGGTTCAGAAGCTGATCAGGCCAGTGCCCTTGGTAGGTAAATCTCAGGAGGCTGCATTGACCTGGCTACACCTAACAAATATAATTGAACTCATCGGCATT
>NW_010390198.1:0-726 GCF_000710305.1 Buceros rhinoceros silvestris | reverse complement strand
CTCAGCGGCATTCCAGCCTGTCCCCTCCTCCCTTTCACTCCCCAATGTCTCTTCAGTGTCAATACCGTGTAACTGTGATCACAACCCACACGTATTTCCTTTTTTAGCTGGCCAACCTTGCAGGCTGCAAACCTCATTTGACTCCCGTGCAATAATGCAGGTGCGTTAGCATACATAAGACAAGAGTAATTAAATGTAACCAAATGTATCTCTTTTGGACTTTAATTCACTCAGTTCTGTCCCAGCATGGGTAGATTGTTTATTGCATCAGGGGGCTTTTGCCCCATCTCTCTTCAGAACAAAGGCTCACAATAAATAACTTGCAAAAAGTTTTGGTTTTAACAAACAAGTCAGTGTTTTCTTCATGAATCAGCATGTTAAGACCAGAATCAAAGAGAAGTACTAGGCCAGACATAGTGATGCATGGTCTGTCTGATCATGACCTGCCACTAGCTGGCTCACATGCCACGGAATCACCTTGGGAAGGAGCATCCTGACCTTCTGTGTGAGCTGGCACGTTGCTGGTGCCGTGTGTTTTCTGGAAACCTGCCCCATGCACTGGGCTGCTTCCTGCAGTCTGTGACATGAGAAGGTGTTGGAGGAATTACAGTAAGAAGTGTGTTTTTCCTAGTTGCTTTTCCATTTCACAGGACATCACAAACTGCACTTTTGCAGGACTAACACTTGTGACCGTATGTCCTGGGTTCAACACGGAGGAACTGGATG
>NW_010390197.1:0-14918 GCF_000710305.1 Buceros rhinoceros silvestris | reverse complement strand
TCCTCTCACTCCTCCCCTGTGGCAACATGGCATCCCTTTTACAGGAGACAGTTCTCCATGAACTTCTCCAACTGGTGTGGGGTCTTCCGTGGGCTGTGGTTCTCCTAACGATGTATAGCCCCGGTGTGGGTCGCCCTCAGAGTCATGGCCTTTTTCAGGAATTGTTCCTGCTCCAGTGCAGGCTCCTCCACAACTCCCTGCTCCAGCATGGGCTCCTCCATGGACTGCAAACAGACCTTCTCTCTGCCGGTGACCTCTGAGGACTGCGAGCACTCAGCCCTGCATCTCGCCATGGCTGCAGGGAAATGGCTGATCCGGCGTGTCTCCCCAGCCTCTTCCTCGCTAGCCTGGGTGACCCCATGGGTTGTCTCTCCCTCTGTCCTACTCCCCTCCCAAACAAAAGAGAGCTCCCAAAACAAAGGCCGTTGCCAAACAGGTTTCCCCTCTTAAACACGTTTATTCTCAGAGGCACTGATTGGCTCAGCCTTGACAGAGGCAGGGCCAAGTTGGAACCAGGGGAGCTCTCCATGAGCTACCAAAACCTCACCAAACACAAACCCACACATAGAGCTGAGAGTTTGCACTTGGGTGGTGACCATGGCTCAGAGTTCATTCAGAGTACATTTTTAAATAATAAATTGTTACATGTCTGAATTTACAGTGGACTTAAAAAAATGTGCAAATACTGCACAGACTAAGATGGAATGAGAATTACTTTTTTAGAATATGCAGATTTTGTGTATCTCACCTTCAGCACCTGATCTTGACACTCCCGGCTTCAAAAGCATACCAGAACTGACATGAAGAACCTGTAAAAAAATTATTATCTTTGCAGTTAATTTTGCTGGAAGGAAATCTGTGTTGAATCCAGTATATGGAACAAAGAACCTTCAGTGGTGGCCACAGCTACAAAATGGCTCCAAAGTGGAGCCCATATGGTTCGTCTGATGACAATCATTGAAGATAAGGGATGCTGGATAGTTGCACGAAATGTGCTGTAATTCTGAAACCTGCTGGCAGAAAGGCAACTGTAGCCAGAAGTGATGAAGCGTTTGGTACTGTTGAAAAGCAGAGAAAATGAGGAATTCTGCAAAGAGATTTAGGGGCATTGTCAAAACACCACCAGTCGAGCCACATCCTAGATAATGTGACAGCGCAGCAATCACATGCAAAACAAAGATATCACAGAAAGCGTAATGCCCAAACGATGTCTGCCTACGAGATGTTCCCAGAGGAGCCTCTGCGGAGTCCATCTGCCCTCTGCAATCCTGTGATGCAGTATTGCCATCGGCAGAAACAGGTTTAACCCCGTGGTGAGTTTGCAAGGCCACAGGACAGAGGCTTGTCAGACTTGCCCCGTCTGAACTTCCTTGACCTGGCCACAGCTTTATTTTCCTTGGTTTATCTCTGACAGCAATTTCTGTAATTAATTAATCGACTGACTTCTGTTTGTCATGAGCCAAAACAGAGATTTATATAGGTGACAATAACAAGCAGTTATTTTAGGCAGAACGTGTTAGTTATGACTAAGACAATGATGTTGTGCAGAGAAGAAGCAGCGATCTTGAGAGATGGAGACACAGGATGAAGCAGAGAGGAGGGCAGGCATGGGGTGATAAGGAATGTGGCAAAGACTCGCCACTAGAGACCTCACAGCCACAAACAACTCAGTTAGTTAAAAAAATGCAGACATGGAACTGGACAAAACTGATTTAAGGGGTAACAAAGGGCATACAGAAGTAGTGCCTGTCATACATAAAAGGTACTATTTGCAGTAAATCCAGGTGTTACACAGAGTTGTAGATCAAACAAGGGAGCAAAGGCATAAAAATGTACCACAAAACAGCCCCCAAATGGATCCTGGAGTGAAAAGAACCCATCCACATCATATTACTCCGAGCAGAAGTCTCTGGGTGCTGACGACCAGCCATAGCACCCCCGTGATGTTGCTGGAATGAAACCACCAACCTTGCAATCCTGAGGAGCAGTGGGAGAGTGGCCGTAACCCGGGAGTAGTGGTAGAAGCTAAAGAGTGTGTGGATAGTAATTTTACCTGCGTTATTCTTCCTTTTTCTGTTAAGTTTGATCTGGACTAACAACAATTCGACTCTTAAGATTTCAGTTACATTGAAAATAAAAAAAAATTGGCTTTACATATGTCTACGGTGTGTTTCCTCTTTGCCCATAAACAAGATTTTTACCGTAACGATGTGCAGACCTGATAGAGTAAACTGAACGTCAATGTCATACCTTCGTTACGATATTAGCTAAACTGTCTGGGGGTTGAAAAGACCATGATTTTTATTGGATATGTATGAGGTTCAGTGTCAGACCAAGAATAAGACTTCTTTTTTGTCTGAAGTGTTGGAGGTTTAGAATTTGTTTTGTATTCCATAACTAAATGAAATCAAGATCTTGAGAAAAAAGCTACAAAAATCTATTGAAAAAAATAGTTGGTTTGTGGTCCAACCCTAATCAGATCTCAGAAAACCTCATGTTCTGTCTGATTCTTACACTTCATCATAATGGTGCATTTCTTTATCTTTTTGTTTGTTTTGATGACAGATTCCATCTTTGACATCAAGAATATTCTCTCGAGGTCCTCAACCATGTTTAGTGCAGCAAAATTCTAAAATGTTTGTTGCTGTTCGTTGCAGTGAGTTATTGACCTGTAGCCTGTGCTGATGTCATCTCCAATACATCTGAGAGAAGCCTTAGAAGCAAGACAAGGAGTTGGATGCACATGGAGACCGATCTGTTGCACATAGGAACTGTCTCTAATAGAGTTCAAACATAATTGCAACTGTTTCAGAGGGACCTCAACTCAATAATATCTTTTCATGACCTGTTAAGAAGTAAATGGAACATTTCAGACTCTTTTTTCATCAACAATACTTTTACTTTCATTATCGAGCCTCGTGTGAGTGCCAGGGAATGGTTAGCAGATAGAGCACTGAAAGGCATCAGTGTGAAAGGTGTTCTTTGCCTAGCTTGGAAAAGGAGTTCAGAAACTTTGAGGGATTTACCTTAAGAGGATTTTGAGCATTTCTTTAGCCATGGGATAGTGTGAAAATCTTGGCAGCCTTGCACATAGGTGAAAATTAAAAGCCCAGTTCATTTAGACATTAACTGACGTGTTAAAATTATGAGTCTGGCCATTTCAAATTGTCTCACGCGTCATCAGAGACAGAAGTCTAACTCCAGAGAGGTCTGAGATCTGCATTGTTTTCAAAGCATACTTCTCTTTGCATTTACTGTAAGCAAGGTCTAAGATAACCAACAAAGACAGCTCCTTAAAATGCTAATGTTGGATTAAATTAATCCAGGTGTGAGGTTGGCTATCAAGTTAAATTCTGGTAAATCAAGGCTATGAGGATACCAGCAGTGCTCAGCACGGTGGATTACGTGTTCAAATCATTATAGAAGTTGATGCTTTAACAGCATGTACAAAATAAGTGACAGTGTATCTATGCAGGGCGTAACTTCTGACGTGGTTGAACTCTGTGCATGTCACATCTCTTAATTTGAGAAGAATGTGTAGTATTAGGCTGTGATCATTCTGTATTTTGAGGTTAAATCTTGTGATCTGTGTTCATTCGCATCCTGCCTGTTTAGAGCAGATAAATCTTGCAGATGACCTAGTATGAGACTCAAATTTCTAAATGTCTTAAGAATGCTGGAAAATTGTTTTTAATGCTGGTTAAAGTATACCAGAGTCCTTTGTTTCTGTTTCTACCACCCTCCCTTTACTAGTTGCAATCATCATATTTTGGGAAGTGTATTAATATTTAGTTCATTTTCACCCCACAGAGGAACTCAATAGAAGAAAAAAAAGTGAAATAAGAACATGAGAATGGAACTTCCATTTCTCTGAAAAACTTTCATTAGTAATTGCCCTCTCTTTTTAAAAGATGTCATGCATGTATTGAGAAAGAGATTTATTGCAACTTGAATCAAATAATCTGATTTTTCATGACCTCAACTCAGACAGTCACACGGGGCTGGCTCTGGATATGAGAACAATGATCTATGGATGTATTCAATAGTGCAGCTGAGACTTCCGAGAACAATGATGAATGTTGGGTTCAGGCTGTCCACTGCATATCCTCTGCTACGGCATGAGCACTGTGTTCTGGCGTCCAGAACAATGCTGTAAATGTGCAGCCAAAGCAGCACTTGGTATGATGGCACCAAAGGGAGTTGCTAGCTGTAATTAATTACCATTTTTTAAAAGGGAGTTACGGCTTATTTAAAACAATAGGAACAGCTTAGTCTAAGATCTCAAACTAAAACACTCCATGGAAATATTAGCTCAAGCCAATAACCACCAATCATAAACAAAAATAATATGTTAGATTTAAATGCTCCTGAATCCCGAGAATTCTTATTTTGACCTGAATCCAACACAGATCCCAGATGTTTGAGTTGCCTGAATTCTGTTTCCACTGCAGACAAAAACCTGCCTTTTTAGTAGACTTTCAGAACTTTTCCAAGACACAGTAGATGCATGATTCGGTTCTGACTTCCACCTCTCACTCTCTTGAACGTGCCAACAGTGGCAGTGCTCATGTTTCATGAAGGTGTCCCACTGCTGTGCTCCTTTTGACTGCGCTGTCATGCTCATCCGTTCGACCACTCTGTTATGCTCTGATGAATATCATCAGTAAAGGACTGTGAGATGAGTTTGTCCAGAGTGACTCTCTGGAGATACAAGTTCACTGTGCTGACTTTGAATATTCATCTGAACTTCAGTACTGCTCTTCATTAACTCAAGATTCTTTCCACTTTAGAATCACAGAATCATAAAGTCATAGAAAATTTTGGGTTGGAAGGGTCTTTTAAAGGTCATCTAGTCCAGCCTCTGTGCATGTCGAAATACTCAGGTTTCCCTTTCCAGTACACACCATCCTGTCTGAATTCATGTATTACACCTCCAACACTATCATCATGGATGTGTATTTACAGTCTTATCTGTTGTGCCACTCAGCAGCCTCCTTCTGTTCCTGTGTTAGCCTCCGCTTTACCTAGCTTCCCGTCCTGCACCGAAACCCTCCCATCTCCCAAACATTCTCTCAGTCAAGTGCAGCTCTTCCTCCAGAAGCCAAGACATAACCTTTTTTCTCCTCAAACACAGAGTAGGAAAATCAACAGCAATTTTACATTTTCTTCTTGATTTCTGTTTAAAATGTTTAACAGCATCAGCCAGTCCTAGCACTGGTCCCTGTAAAGTCCCCTCCTAATAATAGATAATTTTTGGAATGTTGATTATCCATTTCCTAACCATTCTAACTCCTGCATTTAACGTTGCAGATTTTTTTCTCTTATTCTTAGGGGTTTTTTTTTTTATCTTCCTTTTTCACAGTCCTGCATCATTTTCTTCCAGACTTCAGTGCTCCAACAGTGAAAAGTCCAAGAACAGTGATCTGCATCTTGCTTATTCTAGTCCCTCCTATCACATCGATGCAATGAGAATAATTAGTATATAAAACAGTTCCCTGCAGCAAAAGTCCCCCAAAAGTCAGTGAATATTTCCTGAGTGTCCATGTCTTATACTAAAGGACCAGCTTACAGAGTGTGTAGTTTACTATACAAGAAAGGAAAGAATTAAATACTATTTTGCTTCATTTCACACAGAGAATTAAGGCACATAGAACAAAAAAAATATTGCACAAGTTTGAGAACCACTGATTTTTTAACTGTGAGAAAATAAAAGCACTAAGAACTTCTTCTGTTAATCTGGATCTCATCCAGTGTCACAAGGTCTTGCTCAGAACATTGTAGTACAGTTAAATGTAGCTGAGAGACTATTTAATCCTTACCGAGAGATAGCATAAAAGTAATAATAAAACCCACATGAAACTGTCTGCTTAAGGAGGAAATTATGCTTTTGGAAATGCATAGAATAGATGAAAAAAAGTTAAATTTCCCCTTATTTTTCCAGTAGCACTAAGGCACAGCTATTCTAGTGTAAAACCTTAGTAAGAAATATACAGAGATAAGTGTGAAGTTTGAATCTGTGTATGGCTTATGAATAAATGAATAAATCCATTTAACAACAGAAAGAAGAGAAACAAAAGTTAACTTCATCCTCCTGTTCAATTTCCTGTCCTCTACCATAGAGAGAGTGTGCTTTGGGAAGGTTTTTATGACAACACGTTTTTGGTAATTAAATATACCGCTAATCTGCTGGCTGATAAACATGCTTAGCCCAGTACCCTACCCAGGAGCAGAGTATCCTATAGACACATGAAGGCTGGGCAGTGTCTTTACATCACACGGGTGTGCAGGCTGCGGGAGAGCTCCTTCCACCCAGCTCTTCTCGTCCTCAGTGTGAGTGACACACAGCTCAGGAGTCCTGCGCGCAGCTTGTTGCTGCTTCCTCCCAACCGCCGTTCAGGGCTAACGAAGACTCAGCACAAGAAAAATCACTGCAGTTTACTGAGCCATGAGAAACCAATTTCATTAATAATGGGAATATTCTGAAAACCTTTCTGCTTCACCTAGTTTTAAATGCGATTGTTTTCCATAGGTCGTCATTATTTCCTGCTGTATTCAAACTGGCAATTTTCCAGCTTGTTTTGTTTTGGGGGTGGGATTTTTTGTTTGGTTGGTTTTGGTCAACATAGGCCTTTTCAAACAACATTTTCTTCAAATAAATCTAAGAATATTTTTGAAAACACAAAATACTTGATACATCTTTCATCTAATTATATAATTGTTAAAACAACATTTCTGTGGCAGAAAACGTGGTGAAAAAGGAAAAATCAGAGCCTCTATTTTTCATTAAAATACGGATTTTGGAAAAGAGCTTCTTTTCTAACAAAATCTTTCTTGCATGAAAATTGATGTCTTTTTTTTCCCATTATAGTGCTATTGATGTCTTGTAAATGATGAATTACATTAAGCATAAAATAAAAAATGATATAATCAATGATATAAATATCCTTTTGCTTTAGAAGAAGACATCGCTCTCTTCACTGAAATGCAATATTCTTTTAATTTTTCCAAAGCTTTCTTAAAAAAAAAAAGACAAATAATCATGCCATAAGGTTTCCAGTTAATTGAGTAATCAAAGGTTTATTGTCAGAACAGTTTCATCATGTTGAAATTTTTAACTTAACAGCTTACATTATTGCAGTCTGGTCTATACAAACACATCACTGTCTTATCTCCATCTGTGATTAGTAGGGTTGTTGTTCGGTTTTTTTTCCCGGTATTCTGGATTGTTGTTTTCTCCATTCCTTGAATCAGGTAAAAGTACCTTTTTTTTTTTTTTGGTTGATTGTTTTTTTTACATCCTCTTACACTCAATTTCGTTTACAATCCAAATGATCCATATTCCCAGCCTGCTCCCTTCAAACTCTCTGGGTTTGCCAATTATGTGATTATTTCAAGTAGAATTTGTTATTTCCCAGTGTTTTAAAGTGCTCAAAGTCTGTTCTCGGTTCTACCTTGCGTAGAAGGTAGAAAGGAAACTCCATTAACACCAAACACACTAACCTCCCTAGAAATGATCAGATAGAAAGTAAGTCTGTTTACAGGTAATACTGACATCTTGGTTTTGTCTAAATTGTGTTTGAAGTTTGGGTATGATGCAGTCCTTTGGGAGTGTTCTGTGATTTTGTTAACATAAAAGGAATCAGTTGTAACCAAAACTATCTTTTTTATTCATAAGGTTATTCCAATAACACAAAGGGACTATGAGCTTCTCTCTTCTCCTTGCTGCCTTTCTCCCTTTCTGTTTGCCTGACATCTCCACAAGTCCTGCTCCTACAAGAGCATGCTGGGCTGCCATGTGCAGTTCATCTGAGGGATGACCTGGTTTGAACATGAATTTGGGGGGAGGAAAGGAGTGCTAACAACACAGATCACAAACAATCCCAGTGACAGCAGAGGGGAAGGAGGGAATGAAACGGTCCAGTGGGAGTGAACAGTGAGTCCGAGACATTTAGTGGACAGAGAATAAGGACTTCCTAGAAGCTATTGAAAACTGATAAACTGAGAGGCTCTACTCTCCAGACTACAGTGGGCTTTGGTCTAGACAAGAAGATGATAGATGAAACTGCATGTTTTCCAAATATTTCCTATTGTTCAGTGAGCACTGAGAAAGGATGAGATCTTCAGAGTCTTAGCTGTCATTTCGGGTAAAGACTGAGCAGCAGGTTGAGATTATGACCTGAATGAGAATTCCTCACAAGCTTTGAAATGTCCCTCAAAGTATTTGCCTATGTTTTCTTTTTCCTTTTTTGCTGTGGTAGCTTTATTGTTGTTTATCTGAATATCTCTAGATTCTGGGTTTACACGTACTCCTCTTGTAGTTGAAGGTGGAGGATGTCCTGCATGCTAATGATGTAAAATGTTTTCTTTATGTTGCAAAGATTCAGAAACTATAATTTGGAAGGGCAAACTATCCTAGCAGTTCTCTTGGGCAATAACCAGGTGTTAGGGATAATGATATTCCCCATTATCTTGCTCATCAAAGTAAAGAAGGAAGGAAAAATGTAGACTTTACTGTGAATCATGGTCTGCACTTCCCAAGATGGCAGTCAGTTCTAGTCTAAAGATGAGTAAAATTCAGAAGACCAATTCAACAGATGTGAATTTGTATATTGATTAGGATGGAGACCATAACCAACACAATATACATGGCATATGCTACCAAACCTAAGAAAAGCTGTAGCGAGACAGAAGTTCAAATGGAGCAAGCTCAGCACAATATTTGAGGCAGTGATATTTATACCAACTTGTTTACGACTTACAGCGCTACAGAATTACCTAATCTCCATCTGCTTGTCTCAGAAACAGAAGAACAGAAATAGCAGAGTACCAGACATGCAAAGCATTTTTACTGGCATCCGTATGTCATTCGTGAAAAAGGAAGCATCGAAAGTGCAGAACACACACATATCCTACAGAGAAAACAGAAAAGGCACCCAAAAAGGGCAGCTTATCACATCTTAAAATTAGGCTAAAAAAATGTCAAAATGTTTAACTGGGACCTTAATATAATTGTCCAATATTGCGTTTCACTGCCAGCTATGGACAGAATCGTAAAAGACTCTTAGGCAGAGGAGATAAAAACGTGGAAAACAATAGTGTGCGTCAGCCGAGGACAAAAGGCTGTTCAGGGAGCTGCACCTTGTCAAAGGAAATAGGCGAAGTATTAAAAAGAAGCCAGTATTTACAAAGAAGCATGTCTGACCTTGTTTTCCAAATTGACGCTTCGCTTTTTGAAAAATTAGGGAATTTTTACCTACCTACGTCAAGGTAATTAAGAGAGAGATACATTTCACTTACACAAGGTCTCTTTGCACTGTGTTGTCGGAGTGAAGGGACATTACCTACATTAAAATGTAATCTGCAATGCTTGTAAAACAAATCCCAGCCTTCCAGCACTGTTTTCACACTGTGCAGTATCCTGGTCTTAGCACTTCCCTCTTGTTTCAGCGAAGGGAGACGTTTACTTACTTACTCTGCTTCCTGTGCAGTACTCTAGACCAGAGGGTTGTTTGGGGATTAAATAGTCCCATGTTTGGAATGAAAGCAGATTTCCGGGTTCATTGTATAAATATGTAAAATAATTTATTCTGAATGAGATTGTGTCTCTCTTTCCTCATCAGATGAGATGAAATGTGCAGCAGTAAAATAATTTGTAAGCGTGTTACTAATAATAATAACAGCAATAGTTATTAAAATACCTTTCAGCCACTAGAATTACATAGGTCATTATAATTCTACTCACAAGTTGCATTGGTTAAAACAGTTTTAAACTGGATAAAGTGGGGACAGACAACTAAACAGTAAGAATAAAAAAAAAAACAAGAAAAGTTTTGTCATCTACCGGACTTGCTTCTGGGGAAGAACTTATGGCATGCTTGTCAAGTTATTACACTTAATTAACTATTTACTTACTACAAGTTTTGCAGGAGACTGGATGATACTGGACTAGATG
The DNA here is from genome assembly GCF_000710305.1 of Buceros rhinoceros silvestris. Lineage (NCBI taxonomy): Eukaryota > Metazoa > Chordata > Aves > Bucerotiformes > Bucerotidae > Buceros > Buceros rhinoceros. Next base: position 4,966 of record NW_010390197.1, on the reverse strand, counting down.
AACCTTTGCTCCAAGTCAAACACCGGCTGTCCTTATGTTAGGAAGACCAGATCATTGATGTAGAAGCTGGCATCCCTCTGCTGCTTTGCAAGCAGGGCATTTTGCACCAACTCCAGAAAAATAGTTTTAAACCTCCAAAAATGCTAGCGGTGAAATTTAGGTTGTTAAGCTGCAAACTTCTACTACTAGCAGCTCCACATTCATCTTCTGCTCAAACCTGAATCACGTGAAGTTCATTGTTGCACCAGGCTGCTGGGGTTTCTGTGACCCCGTAAGATAAAGATCTTCCGCAGAGGACCTGAGTAGGTTGCAGAAATGATGGGTAGAGCTCATCAATCTCACCTAACTTCCAGCACAGGCACCTGCATTTTATCTGGTTATCTCTGTTCCCATTATCAGCAGTAGAGATCTGATCAATCCAGCTAGTGGAATTTAGGATGCAATTCCTCTGAACAAGTGTAGGCTTCTGTTTAGGATGAGATGAATCGCACCCTGAATTCCACTGTCTATGTTACGAGGTCTTCCCTGACAGTAGGGAGCACCTACATTTTGTCAGATGAATCCTGTCGTGAGGGATGTCTCCCAAAGAGCTCAGTATTATAAATGTTCAAAAAATGTGCCTGAAGCAGCCTGAGGACTGAGCAGATCACCAAGTGGTTGCTCTCTTTTAATTTCATAAAGAAGAGAAAGAGCTCTTTCTTATAATTTGTTTTTCTCCACAGTGTGGTGGAAGAAGAGATGACACTTGAGACATAAATTGGGAGAAATTACCCTATGCAACCATCTACATAAAACAGACTGGCTCTGTGAAAATCTGAGGGCAGGCAACTCCCAAAGAAGCAACAAATCTTGATCTGACTTCTCCAGGGGGAATTACCCACCCCTGGAATGGGGCTAAATGTTTTTTAAGCGTCTTACCACACTTATGCAGCTGCCCTTAGGAAATTAGGCCAGCATTGTTTCCCACAGGCTAACCGTGTCAGAGTGTCTAGGCCCACGGCATAAACAGGCTGAAAATATCGCCAAGTGATTATATGACATGGAGAGCTCTGACGTGGACTGATGAAAGGATCTGAAGTAGCACATCACAGCCGGCAAGTGGAGGGTCAAGCCTTTAGCTTAAATACTTCAGCACCCTGCGCCACACAGTGTGGCAGATTTAAGCTATATTTGTGCTGCCATAACATTTGCCCTGATCCATACCCAATATCCCTTGAAGCTTGAGTAAATGACACTGCCTGATAATCTGGTAACAACTCAGACTTCTGTTGAGTGAATTGAAAAAAACTGTGGTCACATAGCCTGTAGGGCATACAGTCTTATTGAATATGAATACCAGAAGAATAATCTCATTTTTCATCTCTCATTTCTTCCCACCCACTCCTTTTTCTCCTTAATTCATGAGGTAGGAAAAGAAATTGGAAGACACCATTTTTTCAGATGCCATGTTCACCCTCCTTTAATGTGTCTATATTTTGAAAAATAGGAAGACTTAGGAAGTGAATACCAATGATGGTTATATTCATTAAGGCTGGAGGAAAAAAAAATTAAAAAATGAAGCTGAGCTGTGGCTGGATGTACAGGGACATAAATATCATTCAGTATTTAACCAGAGCTCATTTTGTCTGGTGTAAAAATCCAATAAACCTCCCTCTTTAAAGGCAACTTATTTACAGTGTTTTTCCTCCCTTAGGGGACACATTTACAAGCTCAATGCCAATAATTCTAGGCAGGAAACATTGCGATTACATCTGAAAATAGTGTTCAGCATCAGATGAATTAGCTGTCCCCTTTGCTGGCAGATAACTCTGTTTGTGTTCCCATAGCTATTGTTTTAGTTAAAAAGTAATTTCTAACAGTTTATCAGGGATTAGATGATCACAGTGTCATAGAAACACAGAATAGCTTTGTTTGGAAAGGATCTCTGGATGTTGTATGGTTCAACTTACACCTCAAAGCCGGCCTAGTATCAAAGTTAGATCCACAAACGTCCCAATAGCAACGCTTCAGGGGTTCCAAGCATCCCTCAAAGACCCTTAACTGTCATCAGGCCAAATTTCAGTTTTCAGACTAATTTGTATTCTATTTTTTTTTATTTGATATCCAATCAACCTTCACTAAAGAATATGGAGAACTGATTGATAGTGGGCACTGCTACGGCAAGGTGTGGAATGACTTTTACCTCTGGCTTAGTCTCCCAAAGATTTTGAGTTTCTGCAATATGTTTCTGATTTGTACTTAGCAAAAGAGAAGGGTTATATCACGAGTCCTAAACAACAGCCTTACAGTAAGAGCATGAAATATAGGGTGAGCATTGGTTGGAGTCCCAGGGGAACCTTCCTCTGTTGAATTCGGGGTTGATAAAATTCTTAGCATCAAAGCTTAAGGGTGAGATAATGATGCCTCTAAACAGGACCAGTTTATGTTATTCACACTCCTAATGAGATACTAGGAGTGTGAATACACTAGGTAGCCTGATAATCACTGTAGACCAGCTACATGATTTCTGCCGCTTTCATTATCCTTTATCCAATTCCCAACCGCGTCACAAGTACCCTAGGCAATACACCTGGTGTGAAGGCACGCTGCGAGTGGTTTGATCTCATACAAGGGCAGAATGTCACCTCTGCATTTGCAGACCCGGCTGCAGAGTAATCATTCCCAAAACGCAGGTTAGCTTGTGATAAAAGCTAATATCAGAGTAATGGGATCTGGGTGTGTATTGGGTTTATATGCAAGTTTTTGTAGTGTGTGTGTGGGGCTTCTGTGAGAAGAGACCAGGGAGTGCCCCCGTGTTGGACACAGCTGGTTGCAGCCAGACCCACAACTGGCCAAAGCCGCCTTCATCAGCAAAGCTGGTGATTGATGCCTCTGTGATAACATATTTCAAAAAGAGTAAAAAATTCTGTGTAGCAGCTGTGAGAGAGAGGAATGAGAAAAACGTGAGAGAAAGAACCATGCTTTTTCACCTTATTTTCTCCTGCTGTCTTGTTGAGGAAGAGTAGTGCGAGAGTGGCTAGGTGGGCATCAGGCAGCCAGCCAAGGTCAAAGCCACCACAGAGACTCTGAAATAGTCATGAACAGATAGTGGACCACTAGCACAGATTAATGTGAAGGTCTTCTTGGCCAACTCTCTTCAGAATTAGTCCCTTACTGTCCTCAAAAATGTCAAAAATGTCATGAAACCACAGTCCTTTTTAAGGCTCCATCACCAGCCCTGTCACCTTAGCTGGTGCTGTCATCCCTGGCTGTTGAACACCGGATCTGTAGTTCAGACACAGGGAATTTAAACTCATTTTGATATACCATAAAAGAAGTTAATATTAAAAAACACCACTGAAATGTAGGGTTGGTTTTGTTTGTTTGGTGTAAATTAAAAGCATCACACACGGTACACTTGGGTGAAAATAGGCTTTTTTCCTCAGCCTTTCTACTTTCCTGAAAGTCAGCAATACTGAAGAAATCTAGATTTTTTTTCTTTCATTTACAAAGACAAGCTCAAGTATCACATGGAATTGTTGCTTAGTTCTTTTTTCCAGTCTCACTTCCTCTTTTTAGGCTTAGTTCCTCACGTTTACGGAGATGGCATATCTGATAGACTAAAAAGAAATTATTTACAACTGTGAGGGAATTACCTCCCAACACATAAAGGAGGTCCCTGTTAAGTGTGATTGCCCAGTAAAAACAAAATACCTCAAGCCCCCTTACTCACCTACCTAATACCTTCCTCACAGGACTGATCTTCCTGATTCACCCAGAGACGCAGCATGAGCAATGAAGACCCAGGAGAGGGGCTTTTGTAGAATGGGGCCCTCAAGTGACCCTGGTGATTGTTTTCTCCTTTGGCAGTAAAGTTTTGTGAAAATAAATTACCCAATCCACAATTTGTCCCTACAGTGTTCCACTGTTTACGGATCATTTACAACACTCTTGTGAGCACCTTGGTGAAAGTGCTTTGAAATATCAAAATGGACATTATTTGTGTAATGAGGTTTGGGGTTTAATGGCTTCATTCACACATGAGGAATTGCAGGCTTTCCTGATAGGATCTATTACACAAAATGGTTTGCAACCTCTGTTTGTTGGGAGACAAATCTTTGCGTTACTGCTATGGCCTGAGATTAAATAGGGCTCGTGTCCGAGCAGGAGCTTTTTCTAGCAAGAAAAAGCAACACATTTTTACTACAACACTTTTGTTAGGGTGACAACTGAAGTGGGAAATAATCCATGCTGCTGTCAAAAAGAAGAAAGAGGGTGGGAGGTCATGGGAGCCTAACTCCCGGAAGTATGCACTTAGGCTCAGTTTCCAACTTTATTAACATTCTTAAAGTTGCAGGTAGGTGCCCAGGAGAATTTTCTGAAGTCCCACCAATTCCATCTTCTTAGCAGACAAAGAAATCCCAGATTCAGGCCAATTGTGCCATCAATGGCACTCTCTGAGTTGGGATGAGCAGAACTGTCTCATTCCAGTACAGCAAGCCATCGACTTGTCTTTATTAAAACGCCTTCACCATGTCTATTCTAGTTAATTAAATAGCTTGAATGAATATTTGTGGGCTCTGAAGCTTCATTCCACCTACAGTGAAATTGTGATTGACTTGACTGGATTGATTTTATTCTGGTCTAGCCTGTCCTTTTAGGCCCTAGTAGAAGCTTGGGACCGTTACAATAACCAGTTTGGATGTGGGTGCTCTGATTTGGAGGCTCCAAGAGTTTAATAGGACAAACAGAGGCCATTCGGTTTCACTAACTCAAAGTTAATGCCAGAGGAAAATTCTGATCGAATTTCTTTTAAGTCATTGTGTGATGGCTTGCTGCCCCCATTTGCCACATAAACTCTTAATACTGGCACTTGCCACTGTACCTTAAGAGACTATTGACCTGATTCAGTCATCCACCCAAGTCTGTCTACTGTAATTTGAGATGCTTTAGGGTACCACATGTGGCTTCTGCTTTCCAGAAGGGC
>NW_010390196.1:0-13232 GCF_000710305.1 Buceros rhinoceros silvestris | reverse complement strand
ACCCCTCTCCCTTTCCAAAGGGGAAGAGAAAAGTAGTAAGGGAGAGAGACTTACGGGTTGAAAAAGAAATCTAATACTGATTAATGAAAGTAATAATAATAAAATTACATATATATATACACAAATATATACAATATGAATACTGAACCCAACCACTCATGACGGCAATTATGTCACTGCCACCACTGATGCTGTGGGCAGGCACTGGGGAAGTCCCAGACTGGACTCAGCAGCAGACTGGAACCAGACTCAGGAGTTGGATTCTGCAGCTGGATTCAAGAATGCATGGATTGGATTGAAGGCAGAATAGAGCCCTCCTCAAATGCTGGTAATTGAGGAGCTCTTGACCCTAGTGATCTGTCAGCTTTATACCAAGTATGACCAGAATGGAATGGAATGGAATGGAATGGAAAGGAATGGAATGGAACACCTTGTTGGTTAATGTAGGGTCACCTGTCCTTTTGGCTCCTCCCCTCAGGTGCAACCTCTTACTTACTACACTCCCAATGCAGTATACAAGATTAACAGCGACACTGGTCTTCACAGGAGCAAGTATAAGCAAGACCCTTTCTGCTTAGCAGTCGCTGGTACTAGTCACAAACATCAAGTGTTACCATTTCTAGAAGCAGACAGTGCAAAAATGTGCCATTAACTTCAGAAAGTGCAATTACTTAGTAGAGACTCAGTTACTGACCTGAAAAGGAAAGTCACTGAACAGAATTAGTTTTGTTCTAACTCAAACCAGGTCAATTGGTATTTCATCTTCAAGAGTAGTGTAGTTTTCATGTAATTTCCTTTCTACAGATGGAATTCCTCCACAGTTATGGAGAAAAGTGCAAGCATATACTTCAAATGTTACCCTAGAGGCTCAAAACTTACAATACCAGGATATAAAAAGGGAGGAATAAGTATGAGACACCTGAAAAAGGAATGAGAAAACTTACTTGAAGTACAACAGAACTGTTCAAAGCAAAGTGCAGGTATGTCACTTCATGGGAAAAAGAGAACAAACAGTGAATGATATAAACAAATATTCTACTTTTTTCTCTCTCTTTCTCCAATCTTCTCAAAACTGTGACCAGACATGTTACAAGGCAAGAAGAACACTAGCTAGAGTAACGAAAAGAACAGGATAAAAATATTGGGAAAGTCATCCAAGTCTGAAGAAAGTTATCCTTGAATGCTGAAGGAAACAGCCAAAGTGATTTTAATGATTACTGTTTCCAAGAACTAGTAAAAGAAATATGAAGCCCCATGAAAAGGGTAAACATACATCAACTTCTGTAAAAGGGAAAAAGAGACCCTATAGAGCTCCGGGGTAATACCTCTAACTTCACATCCAGGAACCACAGAATTTGGGGACTAAACAAAGCTCGGAAACTGTGGAGGAAAAGAAGACAAGGACAGGTAGCAGACATTTGTCAAAGATCAAGTATCTGGCCTCACTCATAAGGTTACTGACTGGGTGCAATATATGTTGGTTTTAATAAACTTGCATGTAACTTCCTTGTTAGTAAACAGTGAACCCATGGCTCTAATGAGCTGTCTAAGAAACAGACTGCTGGCTGCAGGGGTGGTCTGGTTTTTTTTTTGGATGACAGTCAGAATAGTGATTCACTGTCATTTGTGGAGAGAGATGTGAACTGATTCCCATGGGGGTCTCTCCTATGCCTGGTGTTATTTAATTGTTTGACTGATGACCAGGAAGATAGAGAGTAAGTGCACTTACGGTATTTGCAGATGACACAGAACTGAAAAGGGCACTCAAAAGAGCTGGATCAGAATTCAAATTAACCTTTACAAATTGGGAAGATGACCTAAGGTCAGCATAATAAGATGCCACAGAGGCAAGTGATACATTCTGAGACAGAAAAACAAATGTGTCATTATAAAAAATAACCCTAGCCAGCTGGCTAGTACAATGTTGGGAGTTTTGAGATTGAAACTAGCTCATGAAGAGCAGCAGAATGCTACTCCACCTCTGACAGGATGTGTTAATAGGAATGTTGAATATACATTCTAGGGGAGGAGAGAAGGTTTTAGATGTAGTACTGTGTCCAGCATGGAGCAGTTAACTTAGAGAAAAATGAATTATTCTCTGGATTATTTCCTGTCTGCAAGTAAGATTTAAGAGAAGTTGGAAGACATTGTGGTACCTGCTTGCCTCCAGCTGAAGTCATATAGCAGTCCAGTGGCAGAAGACTTGGCATGATAGAACACTTCTGCTTCCCTAGATTGTACCTCTTAGGACATGTGTTTAGTATTTATGAATTTTGTCTTGCAGCTAGCATACGAATGCCTTTAGATTCCAAGTCTCAGAAAACAAGAAATTCTTCCAGATACTGGAACATGTAGGCCTACCTTCTGCATTCCTCAATCCCTCCCTCATAATATGGCTTTGTCGTGTGAAGACCAACGCAGAACAGTACTCCTTGCTTGACATATCAGCAGCAATATGCATTTTCTCTCCTGAAACAGAGTTTTTGCTTCAAACAAGCTCAAGAGACTAACTCCTTCTTCCCTCCACATTGGATGCACAAACATTTCTTGAGCAGAGGCTACTGTTATGCTTTCTGTGACTTCCTTTAAAAAACAAAAAACAATTTCACTGCTCCTTTTTCTTTCATTTCAAGTGTAGGATCGCCTTCTTTGTACAAGGAAGAATTTCAATGGCTTCTCCTGCCTGTCGGTCAGGGACATTGCCCTCCTTTGTCCTTGCTAGACAAAGATTTGACATTTCTTTCTGGAATAAAATTTTTCCCCTTCATAGCTCATCATAATTTTGTTTTGTTGTTGTTTCCCAGGAGTTGAGCATGCTTACAGGCAAAGTTCCCCTGGGGAAGAAGCCCTGGATTCTCATAAATTGTCTGTATTTTGGGGGGGTTGGTGGTTTTGATTTTTTTAAGTCTTCCCCAACCCCATGCCCAATCACAGAAAACAAAAAGTTCCCACCAAGAACTGTAAGGTTTTTTTAAGAATTTTCGTTTTACCAGAGAGTCCAAAGACAGCTTTTGTTACTCAGACCAGTTGCACTTTGGATAGAGTTCATTTGTGCAACTATTTTCTACTGTGTTTTGTTTTAAGAAATGTAATTAATCTGAAACAACATCGTGTGGAAGATATGCAATTACAGTTAATGACAGAAAAACGCTCAAAGCAACAAATGTAAGCACTGAACTATGGTCTTCTTCCATGCTGAGATCAAGCATGGGAAAAGGAGCTAAGTCTCAGTTCAGTTTTCCAGAACAGTAGGAATCGCTGGTAATGGAGCACTTTCCTGCTTGTCAGTCATTAGAGTTTGCAAGCCTGCAAATTTTCACATGTCCCTTCCTTCTTTCTTTAACACAGATTACTTCAGTACTAAGGATTTTTCTCTCTGAGACAAACTTTATGCCATCTATTCATAACCATATATTCTACTTGAATACTGATGACTTGTCAAGAAGGCCAATAACAGCCAGAACTCAGATACATGTGTATTATAATTTCTTGCTATTTTTGCCTCTCCCACAGAACCATGCTATCAAATCATCCCTTCCTACGCAGTCACTCACTCTAGCACCTGGTTTTCTAGGAACACCCATGCTTATGAGAACCATGCTGGAGGGATGGAAAGGAAGTGAACATTTTCATTCAGACGAGCTTTCTGTGAGACATTACATTTGCAATTGTTTAGGAATTAACTTCGTGAGATACACTTAGCACTAAAGGGAATAAAATGGCATTGGAATTTTTTGGAAAAAGCAGACATAATTCTTTGCTGTTCCTCCTTCTTAGAACTACTCAGCTATAGAGTTAGTAGGGTCTTTTGTAATTTTCAGTCTTTGTCTGCCTAGGCATGAATTTCTACAGTTTTCTTTTCATGCCTTCTCATTCCTAGACATTTGTTCTGATATTGAAAAGCCTTATTTTTCTGTCTTCTGTGTTTTACAACATCATATCAGCTCTCTGGATTGTAGTGAAGTATTTCAGAAATTTCATTAATATTTTGTTTTGGGGCTTTGAGTAGCGGTGTTATTTTTATTTTTCAGGACTTTTGTTGCTGCTTTCTTCAGTTTTCATTCTGCTACTCTGAAGAGAAGAAAAATTAAAAAAAAAGAAAAGAAAAGCTCAGAGAAAAAAAACACTTGGGAATGGAGAAGCCGTTTTGCAATTGTTGAAATGCTGTCCAGATCAATTCTGACAGTCTGTACTGTTTTGGGATAAACAGAGACAAATGAGAATGCAGAGACCAAGAGACAAGAATTTTATTACAGTGGTCATTGTAGATATGCCTGAAGAGGACAAATCGGAGTAAAAGGATCATTCAACATACAGACACCTTGTGCTGAACAAAAATTTCTGCTGATACTTGTTTTTAAAGTCTGTATTTTCCACAATCACTGTGAGGGCTGGAAAGCAGTTTGACTCTACTGGAGAAGGGAACACCAAGTCCCTGAGCATTTAGAAAACTACTTCTGCCCCAAAGCTCTGCTTAGTTCAAAGTGTCATTTGTCATTTGAGTCCTCGTTACACTCTGTGGGCCCACATGGGAATTGTGCATAATGAATGACACATCCTCACCCTTGTTTGCAGGCGAAGCCGTGCTTTATACTTGCACCTCTGTATAGTGATGGGATTGGCAGATGGATCACACAAGGCACTCTAAACATTGTCCCAAGACACCTGAAAGAAATGCAGTGTAGGAAGTCAGGTGCCGTGTTCAAATCTTCATTCCACTTGGGTATCCCTGTCCTTCTAGTTCTATAGCAGATGGTAATCAAGGGCACAGAGGTTCTCTTCAATCCTACTGCTAAGGGAAGAGGGTGAGAGGAGGAGGGCACTGATAATGCAGGTCAATTGCTGGCTGCAGAGCTGATGTTGGCAACAGGATTTTGGTTCTATAACCACTGGAGACTGCACAGATCAGAATCTACTTGGGAGATAGGATCCACCTCCCTGAGCGGAGCAAAAGTATCTTTGCCAGAAGGATACTTAACTGGGCAGGGCGGGTTTTAGATTAGGAATGGCAGGAGAGGAAGAGAGCGATCAGCAGCTCCGTGAAGGATGGATGGACAGGGTTGACAAGAAAAAAACCTGAGGTAATGTGAAAGGAAAGGATCACAAAATCAACAAAACTGGGCTTAAGTGGAGTCACATCCAACATTTCCATGTAAGTGAGCTAGTGTTTACAGAGCACCATTATGGGGAAATCCCCCAGACACTTCTAGGGAGTCGGCATGGATTTACCAAGGAGAAGTCATGCTTGACCAACCTTTCAAGCTTCTATGATGAAATGACTGGCTCAATAGATGAGGGGAGAGCAGTTGATACTGTCTACCTTGACTTTCTAGCTTAAGGCTTTTTACACTGCCTCTCATGAGATCCTCACAGGGAAGCGGAGGAAGCATAGGCTCATGAGCAACCAATGAGATGAACAGAAAACTGGTTTAATGGCAAGGCCTAGAGGGTGGTGATCAATGGAACAAGGTCCATGTGGAGGCTAGCCACTAGCAGTGTCAATATGGTGGTCCAATCCTATTTAAAATCTTTATTAGTGATCGGAGTGATGGGGCAGAGTATACCTTCAGCAAGCTTGCTGATGACACAAAACTGTGAGGAGTGACTGATACATCAGAGGGTTGTGTTGGCATCCAGAGTGTCCTGGTTTAATATAAAACCAATGTTGATTTGTTAGAAGCTAACCAATTAAGGTATTCCTCCCCCTGTGTGTCACTGCACCTCACTGGCTGTGGAGCTACTTGGCGGGATGGTGTCTCTTTCAGAAACTGTGTAGAGAGGGTGAGAGACCTGCGCCCAGGCCCTTTGCTGCCCTGCCCCTGCTGGAGACGTTGTTAGCGTGGCAGCCGTTGCTACGGTTTCAACGGTGGCTGCTCTGTGGGGGCTGCAGCTGCTTGTGGAGGGCCCTAACTCTCCTGCTGCTGCTCTCGGCTGCTCTGAGGAGGACTGGGCTGCAGTGTGGGGCTGCCATGTGGGGTGATTCGCTTGCTTCTTGCTTGGTCCTCACTGCTGCTGTCTCCCTGAGGCCACCCGCCTGCTGCCTGCCGCAAATTCCTCCCTGACTCTGCGCCCACCTCTCAGCTCCACCCACTGCTGTCACTGCTGCTGCCTGGCCCAGCAGGAGCCAGCCCGGAGACTACCTGCCTGGTAGTTTGCCTGTGGTTTAACCCCCACCACACCAGATCCCTGAACTTATATATATTTTGTTAATCCCTTGTTGTTTGTTGTTCATATAGTGTTTTTCTGTTGTTATTAAAATAGTGTTTGTTTCCAGAACTTAATTGAGGCCTCGTCCACTTTATCTTTTTTTTCCTTTTATCTTCTCTTTACCCCTTTCCTCCTGGAATAGAGGAGGGGCTGATTTGGAGAGGGAATTTGCCCTGTGGTTTGGCCTTGCCTCAGCCAAACCAGTGATACAGAGGGAGATCAACAGCCTGAAGAAATGGGCTGACAGGAACCTTATGCAGGTCAAAAAGGAGAAGTGCAAAATCCTGCAGCAAGAGAATGAACATCCCTATGTGCCAGTAAATGCTATGGGCCACCTGGCTAGAAAGCAGCTTGGCAAAAGGTCCTGGTAGTCACTAAGCTGAGCGTGAGCTAATGTGTCTTTGCCACAAAGAAGGCTAACAGTGTCCTGGGCTGCATTAGGGGGCTTGTTGCCTGCATGTCAAGGGAGAAGATCCTTACTCTCTCCTGAGCACTGGTGAGGCCATACTGTGTTATGTTATCTTGTAAATAGTAGCTTGTTGTATTACCTTGTAAATTCCAGCTTGTACAATAGAGATAGGGAGGAGCTGAACGACCTGGAAAGGAGATGGGGGAGACAAACAGTAGAGATAAAAAGGAACTGAACAGCCTGAGAGCCACTTGAAACCAGCATAAATCCCAAGGAACTGTGGCAAATAGTTATGTGAATCCAATCATGACCATATATGGGAAAAGGAATGCAGAAATGAAGATAAAGACACTAAGGAATACTACCTCTTCTGCAACTGCCAGGGTCCTCTATAATCCACCATAAAAGCCCTTCTGAGCCCGAGCTGCACGTATAATCACTATGGAAAAATATTAATCAGTTCCAAGAAATAGAGTGATTATGTGTAATTATTTCAGGAAAAATAATGAATATGTATGTAACTGGGTGATATAAGCTTTGGTTGAGGCAGCACATGGCATCAAGCTGGGCGGAATGATCCCCTGTGCATCTGGCACCATGAATGAAGAAATGCTGCTTCTTAATACTAAATTGGCATAAATCCCAAGGAACTGTGGCAAATAGTTATGTGAATCCAATCATGACCATATATGGGAAAAGGAATGCAGAAATGAAGATAAAGACACTAAGGAATACCTCTTCTGCAACTGCCAGGGTCCTCTATAATCCACCATAAAAGCCCTTCTGAGCCCGAGCTGCACGTATAATCACTATGGAAAAATATTAATCAGTTCCAAGAAATAGAGTGATTATGTGTAATTATTTCAGGAAAAATAATGAATATGTATGTAACTGGGTGATATAAGCTTTGGTTGAGGCAGCACATGGCATCAAGCTGGGCGGAATGATCCCCTGTGCATCTGGCACCATGAATGAAGAAATGCTGCTTCTTAATACTAAATTGGTGTTAGGGAGTTTATTCCCGATTTCAGTAACATTGTAGTTCTGGATCTGGTTCTAGCTCCCCAGTACAAGGGAAATAGGAACATGCTGGAGAAAGTCCAGCAAAGGCCTCAGAGATGATTAAGGGACTGGAAAATCTTGCATATGAGAAAATGCTGAGAGACCTGGAACTGGAGAAAAGAAGGCACAGGATGGGTGTCATCAATATCAAACAATCTCATCATGATTCATCTCATCAGTCAAAAGACCTGAAAAGAGATTGCAGAGACAGGGTCTCTTCAGTGATTTCCAGGGACAAGGACCAGAGGCAATGGTAACACACTGAAACACAGGATGTTCCTTCTGGACATCAGAAATACTTTTTTACTGTGAAGGTTACTGAGCGCTGGTACAGCTTGCCCAAAGAGATGGTGGAAACTCACTCCCTGAAGCTCTTAAAAAACTCCACTCTAGGTGGCCCTGCTTGAGCAGGGGGGTTGGACAAGATGACCTCCAGACATCACTTCCAACCTCAGCCCATCTGTGATTCTCTGATTTGTTACAGAAAAACCAGCATTTTCCAAGGAGACTGAGTGAAGCACTAATACTGTTTCCAAGGCTGGACACAAGAGCATCAGGAGTTTAAAAACCATCTTTGTGTGTCTTTTATGAAGCCCTGGCATTGTCATCAGAGTTCCTTTTGATGTCAGGAAAATCAGACAAACCTTGGAAAGTACCAGCCTAGAATGCTTGTTGAGCTTATCTTTGATGCGTCAACATGTGACCCGAGGGGATGCTTACTGAGCTTATCTTGGTATGAAGAGGCATCAACGAGCTAATGAATCCTCTGACAGCAACCTCAAGGAGTGATAAAAGAAACATCTGCTCACACAAGGAAGGCTGCAAGGTAAGGAAGAATGGAACTTCAAATAGAAGGGGTGAGTTGGATAAGCCAATGTCACAGGTTAAAATTAGAAAGGAAAGGAATTCCGAAAGGTTTGCGACCTCTGTAGCCTCAGGGAGAATGTAAACTCACCCAGAACTAAATAAAATAATTTTGAAATAGTTTGGCTGAGCTTATCTGGGCTTAAGAAAACAAAACCAGTGAAAAGAGGTTTTAAATTAAAGGGGTGGAAAAAATCGGTTTAATGCTCAGAGCAATTAAAACCATAAATCAATCATTTAAATTTAAACAGAACAGATGATAGAGGAGAAAGAGAGGAGAGATGTTAATAAATACATAAGTAAGTATGTACAGATAAAAACACATTTTCTCCCTTTCAATCCACATCCCCTCTTTAACAAAGAAAGCCCATTCCGTGCGGAGGGTGACAGGATGGGGGTGTAAGGGGTAAGCCCCAAAAAGGCGCACAGGTTCTTTAACCTCGTACATCTCAGTTCATGAAATAAACTGTTCAGGAAAACTTTTGCAAGGTCTTTCTCTCCCACTCCTCGTAGAAGATGGCTTGGTGTCTGCTGTTCCACTGTCCGTGGGCGGGGTGTTGTGCGTCCCTCAGGTGATGGTCCAGTGCTGCACCTCTCCCAGCAGGACAGCTTCATCACTGGCCTAGAAGGGACGGTCCTTTTTCTCATCCTTCCCTGGTGGAAATGCCAGTATGGGGTGGGGGCTTGCATTCCTCTTCTACCCCCTTGGCAAAACAAAAGACTTGAAAGCAGAAGATTCTTTCAATGCAGGAAGGAACAAAGAGATGGGGTAGACAGACAAGGGTACAAAAGGGGCCAGTTGCCTGTAAACTGTGGCCAGACAGTACGCTTGTTTGTCTGTGCCTCGTCATGGCAGTCTGGCCTGTCTGTTCTTAGCTACCTTTCTGCATAATCTCACTCTCTATCCCATGTGTGAGAGTGCTGCAGGGACTCAGTGACAGCTGGGGGAGACCAGCGTGAGAGGAATGAGTGCCAGCTGCTGGAGTCAGACTGGGGGTGTCAGCTGTTGGAATGAATGGTGTGTTTCAGTGCCAGTGACTTCAGCAAATGGGATCTTTAACCTCCGGTCACTGGTGTGGGAAAAATTTGTATCCTGAAAATCAGCTGCTGGGTGGACCATGTGAATGAGGGGCTCAGCACTGATGGCTGGAGCAGGATCACAGGTCACAGCCCATGTGCCTGGTTCTGACTGCTGGAGGGGCATCTATCTGTATCTTCCCCAGACATGGAGGGGAGTGAGTATTCATTTCCAGTCTTGAAGCTGGACCAGGTGGCAAGCAGGAGAGCTTTGGATCTTGGCTGGGATATTAGGTGGGCTGAGGGTCTTTGCTGGTACTCGAGGGGACCTGTGAGTGTGGCGTACCTGTGGGATGATTATGTGAGTGCTGTGTGTCTCCAGGACCCATGGAGCAGGTAAGGAGGCCTGAGACTGGGGAAGGACTGCCAGGTGGGCAAAGGTGACATAATGGTACATGGGATATCCACAAAAATGGGTGTGCTTGTGGATCTGAACCTGGAGAGTATCATGTGTGTGTCTGCACTAGCGACCTTCTTTCTCTACCAGCCCAAGAGAAGGAGCGGTCTTGGCTGTCCATGCTTGTATTTATGTGCATCTCGTATGTGGGCGTTATTGAAGGCAGTGCCTTGTCTGTGGCAGTGTGACTAGCCATGTTAGTGTCCTCTGCATGTGTGCCTGGAATGTGTGTTCAGATGTTTGAACATGCAAGTGGGAAAGCAGCAGCTACATGCCTCATCCTAGGCAGAGGCTCCGGACCTCTAGCCGCTGGGCTGGACTCCAGCAGCCAGGCAGTAGGGTCTCTTGGGCTGCTGAAGGCGATGATCATGCTCCTACTAACACTTAGCAAACTCGATCACCTGTCTGTACATGCTACAGCTTGCAGAAAGGAAACCTGCTCTGGTAGCCACTTCGTACACTGCGTTTGAGTCTTTGCTTTGCCACAATGTGATTTGCATTCCTGGCATCTGGGGTCAGAGTTTGATGTAGCTGTGTATGAGGCAAAATGTCTTCTCACCAAAGGCTGTCCTCTTCAAGCATGCCAGGATATATATATCAAGTTACCTCTATCTCAGATCACAATATGACCCCCAGTAGCACCACCCACATATTTTACCAGTTGTCTCAGAGATTTAATCTAGGGGACCAGATGTCCTCCAGAAGACATGAAAAATCTTACCTCTTTACAGTCCATTTCAAATCAGAAAACTTCAGACAGTTCAGAAATCTTGCTGTTACCTAATCCATACAGTTGATATTGCAGGAGCTCTTGCTGCCTCTTTTGTCCATCTGGTGTGTATTTGCACTTAGCTTGAGTACACCAAGCCTCAGGTACTTGTGTGGGCAAAGGGACCATTGGCTGAATAGTCGAACAGAGGAAATTAGAACCATTATTGCTAAAAGCTATCTAGTTCCAAGCCTCAGGCAGCATGCAGTGGGGACCCAGATCTTCTCATTCCTAAAGCCGTTGTCTTCCAGGAAGCTGATTTACCAGCAAATCAAATAAGACACTAGGGAGAACAAAGCCAAAATAGTGATTCAGTAACTCTTGTCTCATCTTACAGTATATCACAGACCATATTAAGTAGTGTCCAGCCTCTAAGTTAAGTGCTTTCCAGCATGTGGATTTTTCCCCATTGTTTTTTTTCTGCTCATGAATGTGGATTTTTCCCTATTGTTTTTTTTCTGCTCATGAGAGGGTGCTTTCCTTAGCACCTGTAACTTATTTTGCCCTGAATGGCAAGTCAGGACACTCTCAGAAGAGGAAGAGCCCACTGATTTGTCTAGTTCAATACATCTGGCCATGACTCAGGACACTGGGCAACAGAAGCAGCTTTGGGAGAAGAGGATGTTCTGGGCTGACTAGAAAAGCCCAGCTCTACAGCATGAGAATGGATGCAGTGAAATGTTCTTTCTCTTACCTCTCACTGGTAAAAAAACCCCAAGCAATCATGTTTTTAACTTGTGATGTTCTTTGTGGTGGGAAAATAGCTTTAGAAGCTCTTCACATCAAGATCAAATTTTCAAGGGAAAAGAAGAGCAATCTTGAGATTGTGGTCTTCCTGATCTCTTTGTGCTTAGGAACCAAACGGACAGTGCTTTCCCAGGAAGGCTATTTAAAATATTGACACACCTGTTCAGATTGCGTGCAGCAGAAGAAAACCCATTAAGTGCTTTTTATTCTTTCTATTCTGCTTTTTCCCCCTAGCATGTTGCATATCTGGCTGTGAAGTTACTTTGATGCAGGTCTTCATCAAATAAGTTGCATGCCCTTCCCACAGCTGTGGTTCCTCTCCCATCACCTCAGCAAAGCCAGCTAAGTCATGGACAGGTTAAAGAGCCTTGGTCTGAGGCAGTCAGGGGTTTAGGATTAGAGTTGTCTTCCAACAAGCTGCACCAGTCAACAGAGTGCTTGCTGTTGTAGGTCTTCAGTAAGTCTATACATGGGAGGCAGTCTTTCTGCAACAGGTTTGACTTCAGATTTGTGAGTTTTTATGTACATCTAGGAAGTCCGATTGTTCTGTAGACATTGTTCTGTATCATGCTGAAAAGCACTTCAGGAGTTACAGAAAATTCAATTTCACAAGGAGAGACAAACCAAACAAAAACCACATATGAATACAAATATTGAATACTGCTACTAAATGTCTCCTAACTACGGTCCTCTTGTTTTCCACAGACTGTTCAACTTGAATGTAGGGTAGTTCACAAGCTAATGCCTCAAAAACCCATCAGGATAGCTAAAAAATCCGGGGATAGTCTATGAGAAAATAGCACAGGCAGGAACTTCCTATAAAAATCAAAATTTGTAGACATGAAGACTCCACTTTAGCAAAAATTAACAGGAATTGTTGATCCCATAACCACTTGTCTCTGCAAAACTTTGACTGTTGCCATGAGACTTTCTTTAATAAACTCATCCTCAGCAGAATTTTTAAATATGCTGATCTTAGCTTACTTGAAGCTGGAATGATTGCCATGAGCTGTGTTATCAGTATAATGGAGAAAAATTGCTCCTTCATTTATATATGACATTTAAGATATTCATGAGTTTGCATGCATTTATAGAGAGCTAAAAAGAGGCTCAACATTAGTAATAAAAATAGAAGATCCTTACAGAGAACAGAATGCATATGAAAAATGTATGCAAGACCTACTAAAAAACTCCCCACACTGGATGCATGAGTTTTGCTCTCAGAATACATTTAAATCTACAGCTTTTGAGAGCCCTCCCCTGACTACCTGAAAAAGCATAAAAATGGTCTAACCAAATCCTTTCCTGGGTAAGCTGGAAATTGGAAGTGAAGAATGAACGGATAGACAGCCAGTCTCTTCTCACACTGAGTTGGGAAAGTAGAAAATATCCACAGGTTTGAATATTAGTTAACTTTGCTAAAAATGCTTTTGCCTGCCTTTGAGTTGCTCAAAGCTCTAGATAAACAGAGGAAAGAAAGTGTTACGTCCTGCCCTTGCTCACCAGCGCCCTTTATCACTTGAAGAATGCAAGGCTTAGGCAGAGGGTCTTATCACTTGACGCCTCATTGTTTGGGACAAGATAAGGAGGAGAGGACTATTGTCTCTACAGCCACGAGGGAAGATGTCGCTTAACTGGACCTGAGTCATAGACACAAGACTAGCTGTCCCCCCTGCTTAATAGACTGTTGAATATTACTT
>NW_010390195.1:42494-42864 GCF_000710305.1 Buceros rhinoceros silvestris | reverse complement strand
GACCCGGCCACCGTGCGGGGCGGGTAAGAGCTGAACGATGTCGCCGATGAAACGGGCAGCTGACGAAATAAACCCCCGCGCAGCCGAGGAGGGAAAGCTGAAATGGAACTCTTAAAACGAATTCCCGTTAAGTCTCTCCTTGACACTTGATTTTGAATGCGTCAGTCAATCCCGTATTTGTTCCCTGTTTAGTAAGTCTAATCTGCTGTGGGGTTTTTTTCCTAAGTGTGAACTTCTAAATACCTTTGTTCTGTTGCGCTGTTTTTGCCCGGTTTGTCCAGTGCACAGTAAAAACCCAGCCAGAGCAGGAGCCCCGCGCTGCTGCTGCTGCTGCAGGCCGGGGGCTCTGTCCCACGGAGGGCATCGCAAC
>NW_010390195.1:26855-42418 GCF_000710305.1 Buceros rhinoceros silvestris | reverse complement strand
GTGCTCTGTCCCACGGAGGGCATCGACACTAAGACACTCTCTGCTGCCGCCCCTGTCAGTACAGCAGGAAGGCGTGTGTGCTGCCTGTTCGGCTGGAGTCGATGGTGCTCCCCTAAGCAGGCAGGGGAGCACCACGGTTCCCTCAGCTCTGCTGAAATAGTCTCACCGTGTCGTCGAGCAGGGTTGTGGCTCTCTGTATGTGCAGGCGTATTGAAGGTATTGATGGAATTTCGTGCAATTTTAACATGTGATTGGTATCTTAACTGGGTCTTAAAAACAAAACTAGAAATAATGATTAAGAACAGCTCTGCCTATAAAACCAGAAAAGGAAATCAGATTTTCCTCTTCAGCTGTTTTTTGCTCTGACACGTCAGACCGCTGCTATCACTAATGGTGGGATCGGTGTCTAACACTATGGCAATATCTGTCTGTTTCAAGTTGAACTCTTAATTTTTGTTCCAGTGGTACAAAAAGATTTAACTATGGAAAAGAACAGGAACCAGTAGGAAATGTGATTTCTCTTCAGCGCCTCGTTTGTGTAGCGTGAGGGCTGCCTTCCTCTGCAGGATGGCTCCTGCCTGCTCTGGGAAGGGACCCGCGGCACTAATGGCTTTACAGGACTTGGTTACTACAGACACTTCCTGCTGTATCAAAGCTCTTAATCCCTTTGATGCAAGACGGGTGCAGGAGTGTAAGCAGATAAGTGATCTGCTCAGCGAGGCCAGGCGATAGTCTGAACCGCGCTCAATTAATTAACCATTCAGTAGAGTCAACACCGCAGTCCCGGGCTCCCTCCACTCAGATGGGTTTGATATAATCGGTTTGATTATAGACTCTGCTCGGCAGAGGGTGTTTAATTTCCAACATGTGTTGAGTTGCCGAAGCCTTTAAGTCGTGCTGATGAACAGTAGTTTTTCGCTGAAGAGTTTTGCTGGATTAGACTTTAAAGACAGAAGAGGGTGTAGTTCAGACCGGGCTTTGTGTGCAGCGCAGTCTTAATGGCACGGAGGGAAGGCGCTTCATAAAGGTTGTTGGTGAGTGATTAAAGAAGAGAGCAGTAACAAACGGGAGGTCAGCGGGAGCGGACACAGGTTGCGTACCTGGTGCTGAAAGGGAGCTGCCGGAGAGAAGCGGGGGGAACGGGGTCGGGAGTTCCCTGCGCATCGGTTCAGTCGCCCTTTGATCAGATGGTGTAGAGCTGCTTAAACCGGCCGGTGTGACCATACCTCGCGAGGTGTTTTCGCGGGACGCTGGCAGTTTCAGCTAACGGCAGCCTGAGCTGTAGTTCGAGCTTCTTGCTGTGGGTGAGGCAAAGGGCTGCGCGGAGCAGTGTCCGAGTTCCTGCTGCAGAGCCCGGGCAGAGCAATGGTAACGACCGGCGGCCTGGCTGTTGAGTCGCGAGGTTGGTGCGCTCTGCTGTGTTCACGTACGTGTGTAACAGGCCAGAGGGAGGGACAGTTCAAAACCGGGGTGTGCATATAGCACTTGGGAAAGTGGGGTTTGTGGTTCAGGATTCAGTTTTGCTTTTGCTGTGTAACTTTTGTTTTATCCTCGATGTAAAAGCCACGTGCTGCTCCCAGCCATCACAGGCTTCACTGGGAGTAAGTAACAGCCCATTTTGCTCTCATCTGCTTGAGCTAAATGAAGGGTGTCTTTACAATAAATTCTCTCCCATTATGGCTTACACGTCATGAAAAAATAGTATGTGAGGCGGCACCTCCCCCCGTGCGGTGCTGAGGGCTCTCGCCTCCCGCTGTGGAAATGGTGCAACATTAACCAGCTCCTGAGGTCGGTTTCTATGGTTTGGAACAGCCCTGCCATTTCCATATGGCAGCTGCCAAGCATAACCCATAAATTCTGTTTCGATGACTGGATCGCCCGTAATTAATGAGGCAATATGTTACGGATAAGAGGTTCTCACATAGGTGAGAGTCTCACCTTAATTGTGGGTTTGTCTGAAGCTAAGGAAGACTTGTTGAAATAGATTTTAAAATAAGTCTCTAATAGATTTATCCAGTTATTGTGCAAACCATGCAAACACCATCAGTACATGAACTTCTAAAAATCATATTTAAGAATCTTAAAGATTAGCAAAAATCATTAGAAAGTGTTAGCATACATCTTCTGAAATTGTCCGTATAAACATGGACCCAGAACGACTGGTCAGGCCCTTATAAATCCCAGCCTCAGCTGTGCCACCGAAATCCACAACAGCACTGGGCTCCCCCTGTTAAAATCCCACCCTCCCCTACCTTCTCCCCGTACAGAATGTTGATCTCCAGAGCACTGCGGATTAGAGAGTGGCCTGGGCTGTGTCCCTGGGGAGTGACAGAAGAATGGAGATAGCTCGAGATCATCCATCTCCCGTGGCAGGGGCACCGTGCTGCTGAGGGGCTGGCTCCAGAGCCCACGGAGGTGGCGTCTCCTGTGGAGAGCGAGGAGCTGCGGGTGGGTGGTTCAGGGAGGCACCATGTCACAGGGGTTCTGGCTTCTCCACTCCCGCCCAGCCTGTGCAAGTCCAGCCTGCTCGGCTGGTGTGGGCGGGTGGGCGAATCTGTGTGTGCAGAGGAGCGGGGGGAGCGTCTCTGCATCAGAGTTCTTTGGAAATGAAAGAGTTTGGTCATCTTAAGAATAAGCATAATTCTATCCCAGCAAAACACCCTTCGGTTCTGTATAATATCCCGGATAGGATTAGACCATCCCTTGGAATAGTCTGTATTTGAGCAGAAAATGCTCCAGTCCTCTCAGCTCTGAATGCATTCCCTGCAGAACACAGAGGTAACCAGATGAAATAATTTATCCTCTCTAAGCACACAGTGGGAGTTACGTGTTCCAGAGCCCTCTGGCAGCACTGCTGAGTTCAGACAGGTTTGTGCAGCTTCTCAGTAAACTGAAAACATGTCTTTTACTTTTACTTTGGCGCACGATGTGCCATACGATGGTAGTCAGCTCCAGTCGAGAACAGTTACTGCTCCCCCATGGACGGAGCCAGCGGGGCGAGGCTGGGGGCTGCCTCGCCTGGGTCAGGGCAGCTGCTGGGTCAGGGCAGCTGCTGGGTCAGGGGTCCAGCTGCTGGGAAGCTGGCATGAAGGACGGGCCTGTGGCATTGACTCTATCAGTATTTTGCTTTTTAGTTCAAGTTCCGTTGGCGTCAGGGTGATGTGTTCTCCTCCGCGTTGTCTCCTTCTGGAGAGTTCTGTTGACGTTGGTGGGTTCCCTTCCTTGAGGGACCTACCTCAAGCACGTGGCATGTGGGAGTAATCAGCTTTCTAAGTTTTCTGCAGCACTCAGAATTCTGAGATTTCTTAATTACTGTGATTGCTGCTGAAACAGTTTCTGTTCTACTTTGATTTCTCTTTCCTGGTGCTGTTATGATTCACTCTTGGGAGATCTGGAAGACCGCTCCAGGCTTCCTGAACTTACACAACAGTTTCCAGCTGTAAATCCGACCTACTTCAGAGCTGCTCTTAGCCAGTTAAGAACATCTCTGAGACAGAACCGCACCTTCAGGGGCTTCCCACGCACTGCCCGGGGGTTAAGGGAAGAAATGCTTTATTATGAAAACTGGAAGTTTGTTCTGTGAGGAGGAATAAATGGTGTGCTGTAGCCTAACAGTGCCCAGTCCTTGGGTTAGATTCCGTGGGCGATTTTGCTTACGTGAATCAAGAGCTGGATGTGGAGCCTCCAGGCAGTGTGTCCAGTTGGTTATAACTGGTGGTGGTCCACTGAGTCTTTGCTTATTTCCTTCCTTGCAGGGCACTATTCGAAGGATTATTATCGAGAATCCTGACCAGGTAGGAAAGCTCTTCAGCGCCGGAGTTCTGCTTGTGAAACTCTTCCTCCCTGAATTCTCCTGATGTGGGGAAGTGCTCAGCTACCTCCCTCAGGGATGCAAAATATTTTGAAATCACACGCCCCATTCCTCTGATGGTGAGAGATGAAATGATGAGGGATGGAAACTCCTCAGAACCGCCAGGCAGGCTCCCCAGCTCTCGCCAGTGAGGTCCCTGTTAATACCCATCAACAGTAGCACACGTTTATTTTAAAATGTGTGTTTCAAACATGGTCTAGATGGAAGCAGTCAGTTTGTTTCCAGATGGGCCTACACCCAAATGTGTGTATCTTAAAGAACCACCTCAAAGAGTATGTGTCTTCAGATCACAAAACCCCTGACCGTTTTTCAGTCAAAACTGCACTAATTCTGAATTTGCTCTTTGATGACATTCATGAATGTGTTTATTAACAGGTTTCACAGGAGCCATTATCCCCATTTCTTAGAGGGGGGAATTTCTGTCCTGGAAATAACGTCATCTATGAGAAGACAATAAGAAAATATGAGCTATTAAGTCCTTTCCAAGTAAGTTGGTTGTTTACATTATCAGTGCAGAAGAAAATTCAGATGGTAGTAAAAAAAGTAGTGTTTCTGGGTTGGGGGTTTTTTTTAGGGGGGGTGGTGAGGGGGGAACTACTACCAACCTGAGAACCGCCTTGTTGAGGTGTACTGCTCTGACTGTTTCCGGGTGTGTGGCCCATTCTGGACCCGCTGTGAAACCTCCTCCCTGCGCACTACACAGCGGCACAGGAGGGGCTGCAGCGTGGTCCCTGTGCTCCCAGGTGGCATTGCTGAAAGCGTTTACACAGGCCCGCTGGAGAATGTCAGTGTTGGCTCCTCCCTGCGCACTACACAGCGGCACAGGAGGGGCTGCAGCGTGGTCCCTGTGCTCCCAGGTGGCATTGCTGAAAGCGTTTACACAGGAAAATGTCTCCAGCCCTTTCCTCTACCAGTTTCTTTCTCTGAAATAGCAAAAGCTCAGTAAGGAGTTGAACGGGAGCGCTCTGAAATGAGTGCCTAATGAAACGGGATACGCAGATTACATCACGGAGATCCCCGTTGCCTGAGCGTGTTACGAACAACACTCAGGAAAGGTGTCTCCTGTGCTTTTCATGGGCAGCTGCTAAAATTTGAGGAGCTGGGGATTTACAGCTTTGAAATATGACAGTGTGAGGCAAACTCGCGTTCAGTTAGGAAAAAAGGCAATTTTCTTAGTGTAATTAACAATCTGAGACCACCGGTGTTTCTGTGCAAACCCGCATGTTGTTCATTTATACATTAAGTTTCCATCTCGTCGTGCCCAGCCGCTTACACGGCTCCATTCTGGTTTCCAGGAGAAGCAGTACCAGTTTTCCCAGCAGTGCCAGCTTCCCCAGCAAGCCGACCAGTGCTACGTTGTCCAGCCCTGCCAGCAGTCTGAGCAGGCCCAAGTCACTCACCAGTGCCAGCAGACACAGACCAGTAGCCCCTGTGAAATAACTCCAGTCTCCGTGAGCGATGACTGCAGAGGAAACACAGTGAGGAGGGTAACGGTGCAAACCTGCGAACCGGTAAGAACCGTTTGCTGAGTGTTCTGCTACTCACGGTGTACAAACCTTTGCAGACACAGAGAATGGCACCGTACGCCTGTTCTAAGATACCCGCAGAGCCCGTGTGACTCTTGCGGGTCACTTCTCTGTACGTGGTGGTTCCAGATGTTGTCTAGAGCTGTCCGAGACTGTCACATGCCACCAGGAAAAAAACAGCAAGGAAAAGAAAGCTGGTTTAGGTGTCGTACCCTATTTCCTGTTGGCACAGAGCTGCGCTTGGGCGTACCAACTGATCGTCGGTCATTGTCCGTTAAACGTGCTAAGCCCTGCTGGTTGGCTTGGGTTTATCTGGGAGCGTTACCAGCTGTGTCAGGTTTCACCTGTCAGTCGTTGTACAGCAGAGGTTGAGTGCTGTCAGGCCGGTTGTGTAGAAAAGATCCGTGACTGCGTAGACTCGACATACACCAAGTCAGTCGCTCTCTGCCTGAACTGCTCAGTAAGGGCCTCACACCTGTTTGAGTTCAAAGATTTGACACAGATGCACTGGAAGCACTAGACCAGCTTCCTCCACCCTTCATTTTACAGCAGGTTGCAGGTTGTGGCGTTTCTAAAGGCTGCAAGGAAAACACCAGTGCACACAAATTCCAGATTAGTAAGAGCAAACAAAACCAAGTCCATCCTCTGTGTCACATTTTCATGCTCGGCTCTTGTCCCCAGGAAGGGACTCGGTTATGATCTCCTTGCGTCTCTCCTGCCAGGTGAACTGCTCTCAGGAAACCAGCGACCAGCTGGACTGCCGCTACTTCGGGGAGCTCCTCGCCGAACTGAACCGCAAGACCAACGACTTGTACAGCTGTTTACTACAGCATGTGGAAAAGATTGGAGGAAGGTACTGGCTGTGTGTCTGTCCTGTCCTTTCCATGTCCCACAACTCCGGCACTGGCTGGGAGGACAGTGGTGGTGGCAAGTTGTTCCTCTTCCCTGACAGCCAGAAGTGACTGTGTATTTTGCACGTTCACCTCATTTGCTGAGTACCTGAGGACATAAAAACACTGTAAGCCACGTATTCAGAATTAGGAATCCCACACGGAGCAAACAAGCCCTTGCACAGCGTGCTGTGACGCGTGTTTAATGATACAGTTCTGTTAGGTGTCCGGAGGAGACAACCCAAAACTCCAGATTGCCATTCCCTCTGTCCTGATGTAACATTACGTCACGGATTAAGAGGTGGCCACCGTGAGGCAGAAAGCTCAGTATCTGCGTGCAAACCAGTGTTCAGCCTGTGTTCTGCAGCACCCTGCAGATCGTCTTTGGAAGGAACTGCAGAATTGCAGCAGCCAGGAGTCCGAGTCCTTACGGTGTTCCGACCCTTCCCTCACCATCACTGCCGCTTCATCCTCCCCCCTCACTCCCAGTCTCGTTTGGTGCTTTCCGAGTTCACCGAAGTACCAGAAGTGGTCCCTCAGCAGGGGAAAAGCGGAGTCTGAGCATCATAGAAAACCTGCAACACCTCAGGCATGTCAGTGTATCACAGCATAGTTCTGGGTAACCATCGCCCAGGCCGTTAAGGATGTAATTGGTAACCGAACATAACCGGGTAACTGTCCGGAGAAACGGGGATAGTCGGCCTGTGCTAACTGTGCTGTTTGTTAGAGGTACCGGAGGAGACTGGAGCACTAACAACTCCTGTTGCCGAGCACTGTAAAAGGAAGGCAACAGCTCCTCATCAGCTAAAGAACCTTCCTCGCTCCGTCTTAATCTGCCTGTAGCTGTGAACGCGGGTGTGAGCTGTTACCATTCTCCAGCAGCGTTCTGCTAACTGGCCCTTGGCTTTTGTGTCTTGCAGGAACCAGGACCTTGAGTTTACCTGCCAGGTAAGCACTGGGCGCGCTCGGAGCGAGCTGTTCCTGACGAGTGCTAGTCACAGGGACGGAACAGCCAGTGAAGCCAAGGCAGTTCAGCGAGGGACGCTGCTCTTTGAGTTAACGGTTCCTGCTTGGTGGTAGCACTGAGAGCCCCAGACCAGCGGCTGACAGTGTGACAGTACTGAAAGGAAACTTACTTGCATTACTCTGATACAAGAGTCGAATTTTGATGTGTTTCCACTGTGTTGATTCGAAGGCTCTTCCGCTCTCCTGGCAGTGAAGCTGCTGTTGGGCAGCACGTGCTGCCGAGCGCTGGGTAGTGCAGAGCAGGGCCACGGGGGCTGCGGAGGGCTCGCTGCTGTGAGCCGGGCCAGCACAGCACCGCCAGCACCGGGTTTTAAAGGGCTGGTGTACGTGGCAGGATGACTTCCCTAGGTGAAGTGACATGAAGCAGTGGCACTGCATTGCTGGCACATCCCTGGTGACACACGGTTGTCTTCAGAAGCACGAGGTTTGCTCCTCCCTAGCACATACTGCTGGCACCTCTAGTTTTTAGCTGTTGCTCTCCTGAGAGAGGTTTTGAATCTGCTCTAAAACACAGGTGACATGGACTGATCTGACTACACGTTCCATGTGTTGTGTCATCTCAGGTTTTGTACCCCACACATCTATCAGACCGTGGAACAGTTTTCTCAGGTGCACTGTGATCCATTCTCACTCTTACTTGTCGTTTTTCATAGTAGAGCCGTGTAATTCAAGAAGAAACCACGTAAGGATCTCCCAGGCAAAATTCTTAATCAGGATGTCTCCCCTTTCCTCCCCTCTTTGCTTAGACTGAAGAGGTTGAAGATTTGATTCCCAAAGGACTGTCTGAGGCAACGAAGCAGCAGATTCGCTACCTCCTGCAGGTGCGTGAGCAGGGCAGGGGGGTGGGTGGCAGCCTGGAGTAGCGCGGGACAGTGGAAGCTGCCTTACAGACACCAGGGGCTTTGTTCATAACACACTGCTCTGCTTACACCCGTTTTTCCTGGTGTAAAGGGTGTGGAGTCACAGAGGTGGCCCCCAGTGCCGTAGTGTGGCAGTTTTCACGTATTTTAAAGTGAGCTGTACTGGTGCTCTCCTGCAGTTTCACTTGGCTTTTGACCAGTTTCAGGAGAACACAGATCTTGCATCTTTATCATCTGCCTGTGTTGTATGTTAATGCTTTACCTCCAAAGCTAACAACAAACAGGTGGAGCTGCGCTGACTGTTCAACATTAATGGTCACGCACAGTCAATCCTGACAGCTTCACTCTCACCTGAGACAGACACTGTGGTGAAGAACCTCTCCCACAGCGTTACGGTCTGAGGGTGATGGCATTCGGTAACAAACGGAACCGTTTTGTTAGAGCAGGATCCCAAACTCCCTGCGCTGCTCAGCAGCTCTGTCTAGATCTGGGCTCCCAGGGGAGGGGGGAGGTGATGCTGAGCTTAGAATCCTTCCTGGCATCACTCAGTAATGGCTGAGAGGGGAATTACTCGTATTTTTATAGCCTAAATTCAACCAGTTTGAATTAAATCCTTTTAATCTACTCTTACAGTGTATTACACAATAAAACCAATAAAACCGTAAGTCAAAACTGAAATTTCACTTTAATTAGAAACAAAGAGGTGGTTACATGAGAAATGGGGATTTGGAAGCCTCAGTCACATAATACCACCAGTGGGGATAAAAAAATGGGACCAGGGTGGATCAGCACCCTGATGGCTTCCTGCAGTGTGAGTTGTGGGAGAGGAGCAGCGGAAGAGCAGCAGATAGGAGGGTTTCCCTTTGTCCAGGCAGTAACCAACACATCTGCTGCACCGGATATCCAGCCCTTCCACACGTCAAAACCTGAGGAATTATTCTGTTCTCCCAGATTCTGTTTTTCTTCTTTGAAAGAGTAGAAACCCACCATGAAATGCACTGATCTGTGCTGTTAACGTCCATTCAAAGGAAAACAAGGAATGGTGGTCGGCTGCTGTGCACTACAGCCTTTCTTCTTCATCCCCTGGCGCCTTTAGTCTTTGGGAGCTTCTTCCTTTTACGGGAGGAGTTGGTTGTATGGAGTTTTTTATTTAAAATTTTTAAAGTTGTAATCAAACGCCCTTGCCCTCAGCCTGCAAGTGTGCTCTGCCCCATCTCAGAGATGGTGACTGGCTCTGTGGCTTCGCAGGCAGGACAGTAACTGTTCTAAACCAGCCAAAGTCACGAAGCTCTGAAGGCTCCAGAGGTGACAGTGCTGCAGGAACACCTTTATTTCGCCTGTACTGGTGGGCATGGGCAGTGCTTGGCTCTCTCGTTCCCTCCGTTCCCAACACCACCCTGTGTTCCAGGGCAGTAATTTAAAAACTGCCATTTTTCACGTGAACAAAGCGCATGAAAATGTGTGTCGCTGTAGGACCTGGGTGCGCCCAGGATGACGTGTGGTAGTTCTGGGAGTGTTTCCAGCTGTGGGGCAGCTCTCTGTTCTGTGCTGCGGTGACCAAAGCTGCTGCCCCACCCAGTACACACTGCCCTTGTTTCCCCCCAGATGAGAGTGACATCAGATAAATCTCTGAGACTTGTGCTTTCCACGTTCAAGAATTTACGTGAAGAGCTTTGCCATCTGCAGGACGACCTGGGGGTAAGCTGTTCCCCTTCTCTGTCCTCATCCCTTGGGTTCTGCCGGTCAGTGGGAGGTCAGTTCCGATGAAATGCCGATGGGGAAGCCCAGGCTGTGGTCGCTTAGTGGAAGTGGCTGGTGTCTGAATGGACTTGCGTGACTCAGAGCGAGTGGGGAGGTCAGCTGTCGTTCCAGCCATGGTTTTCAAGTGCTCAACTTGTCGAAGCCTAATAATAGCATTAATAACTATGAGTAGTTCTGGGACAGGTGGCAAGAGCCACGTCCAAGATCTCGCTGCTTAACCCCAGCACACAGAGCTGCAGGTGCTGCAGTGCTGGGCAGCAGTAAACACCCTCAGTTCTGAAACAGCACCTACTGATTCCCCATGCACGTGGCAAACGCGTACTGGAAACAGCAGCTATGGACCGTGAACACTTTGTCTTGCAGAAGTTAGAAACCGACAGTGTCTTACTCAAGAAGGATTTGGCTTTTAAAGAGTCTCAAGTGAAAGAATACGAAATGATGTTGACTTCTCTGAGAGAGAATAATCGTCAGCAGCAGGTAAAGCTAAACACCTCTTTCCAGGGTAGTCACAGTCAGCCAGAAACGAGCCCGCGTGCTGAGCCAAGAGTGCGGTGGGTGGCTGCTACTGCTCTGTGCTGGGGGTGACCCCGCTCCTGCCTGAAGGGACACACACCAGGTCAGTCGTTCATTCACTCCTCTTCGTGCTTTCCAGCAAGGGCTCAGAGAGAGCGTGGCCAAGTGTCGCTCCCTGGAAGAGCAGCTCCTCTCTCTGCGGCTCACCGAGGGGGAAAAGGACTGTCAGCTGAAGGAGCTGGAGTTCAGCAAGCGAGCCCTGGAGCAGGAGATCCAGAGCCTCAGGCTGCAGGTAACTGGCTCACTCAGGAGCTGCCGTTTGCTGACACAGACTCGCAGACGTATGACAGTTAATGACAACGACTCCCTTGCAGGTCTGCACCACCCCAAGCCTACAGACCACCACAGACGAACTCTCCAGCCGATACGTAGAGATGATCAATAACTTGCGAGAGGACAAAGATCGAGAGATCCGCAGCCTCCGGGTAAGTTGTTTAACTTGGTGGGGGGGAGGATGTGTGTTCCTCACTGGTACAGCTGCTATTTTAATTAACGAAGAACAGGAAAGATCTGCCTACCAACTGTTCCGGTAACTTTTGGTTCCGCAGTTACTTCATAGATAGACGCTAATGGCGTGGAAACCCTTATGGTAGAGCAGAAAACTGTGATGTAAAAAAAATACAGTTCCTTAGATGTGGGAATTTGGGATTAATCAGATCAGCAGCCTTTCCTGACAGGATATTGTGTGTGTCCCGATGAAGTAAGAAACTCCGGAACAGATCCCAGTCAAAACTGTATGAAGGGAATGCCTGTCAGGTGAAGCACTGCAGTAACGTTACTGCCCTGGAAGGCAGTTCAACGTGTTCAACTACGGGCTTGAGACTGGGCAGAACTCAGAGCCGTCGGCACTGCTGAGTTCACTCTGCAGCTCAACAGTCTCATTTGAAAATCAAAGGTCTTCCTGTTCCTGATTTCACTGGAAAAGTAGATCTGGAGCCCTGGACAGGTACTGAAAGGTCCCTGCGAGAGCACCAAGCACCTGACTGTTCCCCAACGTGTTTTGCAGTCTCAGCTCTGCCAGTTCCAGCAAGACATGTCCAGGAGAGAAGGAAGTAACAGTGACTTGCAGCTCAGGTTGCAGGAACTGACGTCCATGGTGGAGGAGAAAGATGCTTGCATTAAACAGCAGCAAGAGGTAAATACAACCTCCTTCTCCCGTAAGACCTTCTGTATTCAAGCCGCCGCGTGCTGGGTAGGTGGAAGCTCGCAGCTAGTTCAGCGGTCGGAGTTTGGCTGTCGTTAGCTGAACGCCATTCCTCTGCCAGTCCCTGGGAAGGGCAGACTCTGCCCGAGTGCTCTGCTCCTGCACATGTTTTGTTGTGACTTTGGTGGACTCCAGGGAACATTTCTTCATCTGACTCTTGGCTTTGGGTTTCTCAGGAGCTCTTCAGACTGAAGCATGAGAAGTCATCCAGCTGTCAGTCCCCTGGGGTAACCGCCGTCATCACCAAGAAGTAACGCAGTTACTCTCCTTTCTTACAAACGCACCCCTTAGATTTGCCGTGGTGTCTCTCTGCTAACCGCTGGACACTGCCTGTTCGAGGGGAGGAAGGCGAGACAGGTTGTCCTGTCCGGGGAGGGGTCAGTGCGAAGCGCTGCGGGGGTGGCAAGCATGTCCTGAGGTGTCCTTCAAATGACCGCACTGGCTGTCCAGTTCCTGGTGAAAACCTCTGGGGGTTAACGACTGCGAGGACACTGGGGCGCAACACGGGCGGGCAGATCACAGCTTCCAGGTTCACACCTCTCTTTGACACAGGTACCGGAACCAGTATCCCATCCTGGGGCTCTTGTCTGACGACTACAGGGTTACGTCGCCTGTCAATAAATCAGAAACCATTGTAATTGAGCGGACTGGAGAGATCTGGAAACAAGTAAGTTTACCCGGAGATTGCCCATTCAGGCTCTGGAATGCCAAAGTACTTAATGAGCTTCAGAGAGCATTCACCAAACCCCACATCTGAGGGAACGCGGTGGCCTTAATGGGGCCTGGCTGCCAAGAGCAGAGGGACTGAAGAAAGTCGCTGGCTCCTGCAGAAGGAAGTTAATTGTTGGGTGGAGTAAGAATAAACCCGCCTTTTATTGTGTTCTCTGACATGTAATTACCCCGCACAAAAGACCTGGCCTTGCCCTAATGCTCACACACGGGCAGTCTTGGGGCATCCCCCGCTGGGGAGTTCCTTCCACGGGAACTTGTTCCGCTGGTGCTCTCAGGGCAGGGAGGGTTTTGGGTGGGCAGTGTCCTCCCGGTCATCAGTATTAAAGACTCCAACTACTGCAGGAACACTTAAGCACGGCGTCCCTGAAACCTGCAGTGAGATGGGGCCGTGACTAACCCAGGAGAGGCGCAGGAGCGGTGACTGCTTAAGGAACGTTTCAAAGTAAAATTAGAACCCGGGAGTGCAGAAGCTATTTCTGTCACAGGGCACACGGCATGCTGCCAGGCCTGAACCCAGGGCGAAAGCCTGAGAAAGAGCCACAGGGCCAGTTCCCACCCACCTGTCCTGAGCAGGGGAACCCGATGACGCCGGCCGCAGCCAGAGCAGGGGGAGCGGCACAAATAAACCAGCGTCAGGAGTAGCTTTGTGAGGGACACGGCCAGGAACAGGGCAATTCTGTGAGCAGCCTGAGTAGACTCGGGGTGGAACATCTGGCACGTGCTGAAAGGATGTTCCTGGAGTAGGACCGAGAAGGGAAAGGGTGGAGGTCACTGGCAAAGGCCAGAGTTTTAGTCCTGCTCTCAGACTCTTCCAGTTCCGTTGCAACCTGGTGAAATGTCAGGGAATTAAACATGAATACAGCCCCCTGCCCAGCTCACCTGAACAGTTACTCATACTTTCCACTGTAAAAAACAAACCAAACTCAACCGACAGTGGAGAAGGGTGCAGTTGCCACCTGAAGAGCTCTGTGTCAGTAAATAAATGAGAACTGGCCCTAGTTTCCAAAAGTCTCCATCAATCACTAGTGCACGTTTCAGCTGAAACCGTTACTTTGCTGCAAGGCCCTCTTGGTACGTCCGGAAGTGCCCATGTCACCACGGCCCCAGCTGCACGTGTACTTTTGTCTGTGTTCCAAGAAGTGATGCTGAGCATCTGCTCAGGAGCGAGGCTCACCGGCCGTCTCGGACACAGGCAGTGCTGAGTTACGTACAGACACCAGCCCCTCTGTTCTCCTCTAACCGGCTGTTTGTTTCTTCCAGGAATGAAAGCACTCTCTAAGCCATCAGAGCTGCTCAGAGGAGTTCACAGCCACTCACACTGCTTTACTTCCTGCTAGTTTACGTCCGAAAAAAGTTCAGTCTGGTGGTGAGAAAGGCTGGGGAAGGCTTTAAGGACAGGGCAGCACGAAGATGATGGAAACCACTGTCTCGCTCTCCTGGTCAAGACCTCAGTTACCTGTGCCCGTGCACTGCCACTGCTGCCTGTGGACAAGTGGTGTTGGGTCTCTTTGCTGTGCTTGCTTCCCGCTCAGCAGCCTGCAGCGTGCCATGCTTTGTGGACTTGGTTTGCCTTGGCAAAGAAGGAGGCAGCCAGCACCTTTTCCTCTTTGCACTGTCACCATGTTGTTCTATCTAGCTACTCAAGCTGAGAGGGAGAGCGAGGCAGGGCTGAGTCCTACAGACAGCAAATGGCACTGATGGACTCATGGGTGGTGCCGGTTCAGCTGCTGCTCCCTGCTGAAGATGAAGCAAAACTCAGAAACCACCTCTCTGGGGAACTGCCAGACCCCCCTCCCTGCAGACCGCTCACACCGTACCCTGCCTGCTGCTGGGAAGCTACAACACAAAGGACAATTCCTCAACTCCCTCCAGGTATCCAGCAGCTCAGACACACCTACTGACCTGCCAGAGACCAGTTACCTTCAGTGACATGATGGGGCAAATGCTGAGTATAAAGAATGTTGCTGACCTCAGAGCTCATGTATTTTCAGCTGAATCTTTTTAAGCCCCCAAACAAGCCACAAATATTTATTTGCTGTGCTTGAAAAATTCAAGAACTTGGTATGTTTTTACAAAGCAAAACCTGGTGTGAAAGAAGCTCATGGACTAAATCTCATTCCCAGCCCAACCTTCCCATTCCGGTTGCTGCTCCGGGCAGGACCACAGCCACAAGGACAGAGCTGTCTAAGCAGCACAGCGCAGGGAAACACGGGGGACATTTTAAACTAGGCATCAAAAGGCTCTTGCTCTCCATGGGGGGGTTCTTGCTTTGCTTTGTTTCCGCAGCCATATATTTCTGTTCACAAATAATATCTGTCTGTCACGATGCTTACTGGTGAAAGAACGCTGTAGGTTACGGTTAACGACGAAATAAACCCAAGCGCAACTCTGGAGTCCTGTCTGTCTGCTGGGAACAGCTGGAGTCTGCCTGGTGGGCTGGAGGGGCGGGTGGGACACTGCCCTTTTTTTAGACAACTCCTTCCTCTAACTGACCCTGTACACGTAAAGGAAGGGTCAGGTCCCCGTGCAGTCCTGCTCAGAACTGCCACAGGCTCTGCCTCCTGGGAAGGAGCACACAGCCTGCTCGCCGCCCTGCGCATGGGGTACTTCTAGCAGTGCCAGCTTGGTTAAAAATCCGATCTCCTCAGGTGAACGAGAGCCTCACCTCGCTGAACTCAGTAATGAGTGGATTCTGACGAAACCCAGGTGCTGCTGTAGTGCAGTGAGACACAAGGTACGTGCACACACACAGCTAACACGGTAATGACACAGGATTGTGTCACTGTACTCTATCCCAGTAAGTAATTTTAGTTAGTTACATGGTCACCCGATGACCTGTCACGTTCTTTGGAGAACTAAAGAAATAAAAGGATGAACCTGTTTGTTTAATGCCATCACGCTGCTGTCGCTGAG
This sequence comes from Buceros rhinoceros silvestris, assembly GCF_000710305.1. Classification (NCBI taxonomy): domain Eukaryota; kingdom Metazoa; phylum Chordata; class Aves; order Bucerotiformes; family Bucerotidae; genus Buceros; species Buceros rhinoceros. The sequence continues at coordinate 27,062 of NW_010390195.1, read as the reverse complement.
CAGTCACAATCATTTGCTGGCTTCTCGCAGGCTTTGCTGTGATCTCTGCTGGGCGTGTCCAGCCGGCAGCACTGCGCGGGCCACTCGGGAGCCGCTGTGGAGAGCAGAACCACGAGTCACAGCTGGAATGCCCCCAGTGCACTCGCGGCAGGGGCTGTGCAGTGTCTGTACCCACCGCTCCCCTCACCCAGGAATACCCACCTTTTC
>NW_010390195.1:4519-26744 GCF_000710305.1 Buceros rhinoceros silvestris | reverse complement strand
GAACCCATCCCGAGTTACCCAGCACTGCTGCCACTGGAGTTCACAGAAACAGTCTCACTCACCCGTGGCTCTCAGTGCCCAGCGTCACCCTCATTACAGACAGCGTCCCTTAGCTCACCCTTCCCCTCAGTTTCAGGTAGGTCCACTAAGACTTCGAAAGGCCTTTGTTCAGGCACAGATCAGAAAATAAGCGATTACTTGATACAGGTACAACATACACACACTGCCCCATTAGATACCAGCCCCACACTGCCTGACTGGATTGGGTGGTGAGCAGAGCTTCTTCTTACCCTGAGGAGCAGGAGAAAATGGTCTTCTGGTGCCTGGTGCTGCTTTCCCCACACAATGCCATATGCACCGTGGAACTGTTCCTCTGCCTTGGCTGTGAAGGACAAGCCAAAGAGAGCTCCAGTTCAGGAGATACCAACAGCTCTGGTGCTCTGCCTGAAGAGTCGCCACAGACACTGGATGCCTCATCACAGTAACTGACCTCTACCCCAAGAGCACTCTGCTGGTGGGCTTCCCTCTCCTCGCTGCATTTCACTGCCTTTAACTGTGGGCACATGAAACCTGCAGAAAGAAACATACAGATGATGGAGTCACGAATCCCTTCTAACTGCTCCTGGCGTGTCATTCAAATAACAAATCGCAGTAAACCACTCTGGTTTCAGGGTAACCCTTCCACATGTTTGTGCTACTTGCTGTGTCTGTGCATCACCCAGAGCACCGCAGAAGCAGGCAGCGGAGGAACCAAACATGGTCCAGAACAGGGGAAGGTCCTCAGTGCTGTGCTGCTGGGGTGAAGAGCCTTACAGCACCGCTCACCTTTCCTGCTCCTGGTGCTGAGGGGCAGCAGCCTCTCACCCCTGGTGCTGCGAAAGGGCATTCACCTCGTTATTAGTGCTGCTGTGGGAGCAGGTTTGTACTCATTAGACAAGCAAGGACCGTCTCCAACAAAGGTCAGAGCCCTTCCTGAAAACGTGGCGAGGCAAGATGTGTACAACTGTCTCTGAGGAAAGCACGTACGTGCGAACAATGTTCACGTCTGCCCACGAGGGCTTGAGATCACCCAGCTTCACAACGATGAGCATCACACTGAGGTTTCAGAATAAGTAATAGAACATGGTATCGCCGACTTTGGTCACTCAGTTCAACATTTAAGTCAGAGCACTTGCAAAGCTTAGAGCGTCTCGCTGGCTTCCTACCACCGCTTAGCAACTCATCTGCTTTGCAAACCTGTGAGCAGGACCTGCCTGGAGAGCTCAGCACCCCTCCTAGAGGCCTCCTGGGTTTGGTAAGAGGTGGTTTGCTGCCAGGGCACAGAGCAGGCATTTGCGCAAGTACCAAGACACACGTTCACTGTGAGATGACACACACAAAGGATTTCTGAAGTCATGACACCTCTGTAGTGACAGCACCACAGCAACCATCACAAACTCTGAACTATTTACTAGGAAGGTGCACTCAATGAATGTAGGAACTGTGCCTCCAACCGCCCAGGATTCAGGTGAAGTTTTATTCTCTCGTCAGAAGATTTAAAATGGCACTGCCCGGTAACGTCTTAGGTCAAGAACATCAACCACCCGCCTGCTTTAACACAGAGCACCAGCTACTGTCGCAGGAAAAAACAGAGAGAAAAAAAAGGTCCTACCCAAGTCTTATCTTCTGTTGGATGAGTTATGTACACAAGCTAGGCATAACAAATCCTAAATGACTTAGACAACATACACCACATAAGATGTACACCACATCGCGTACGACTCCACTTCCCCTCAAGTTTCTTTGTGCAGCAGGCACAAAGGCCCTTCCCTAACCCCAACAACTTCTACAGCCTTTCCCCACAGCCCCAGTGTCAGACCTGTGACACATCACGCAGGTCTTTCTTGTTGATTCCTTCCTCCTTCCACCCATCCCAGTACTGGTTTTGTTTTTTTTTAAACCATGAGTCCTCCTAACATCAACTCCAAGCCCCTCCTTTGCCTATTCACCATCCAGCTTGGACAGTCAAAAGCAGCTTCAATATCTGCAGCTATACAGGAGGACATCGATTCTGGAAGAAGGAGCGGAGGCACTGGTGGGAATTTCAAACCACAGAGCAACACCTAAGTCCAGCCTCAGTCGCCAACATCCAAGCAGCACTGGACAGAACCAGCAACGGGCCATGCAGAAGCACACGTTCTCCAGGGGTATGGTGAGCTACCTCATTTTAAAACCACCATGCAAGCAGGAAGTCTGACAAACTTACTTCTTTTAACTTTGGAATTTACCACCCTGCGGGCAGTGAACCATTAACCTTGGCCGCTGGCAGGTTGAGTCTCAAGGGTTTTCCTCTCTTGTTCAGGCCTCATTTCCACAGTCTGTCTTCTTAGCCAGGTTGCGTTGTCCTTCACTGCCAAGAGGAGACAAACAATTAGATGCTAATGCGCTAAATCAATCAAAGGGATACGGTAACTCATCTGGAGGTCCCACATGGGACGAGGCTGCCTGTCACCATCCCGTTGAAGAGAACAACCCAGTTTCTCCCCCAGCCGTCTCAAAAATCAGGGCTCACACAGGGAAGGTTCTACCAGTCTGCACCCCATTCAAGTCCTTCCCCCGTTTGTACCCTGGCTGGTAACATCCCACTACAGGCAAGGTTTTTCCAACCACCATTCCCTCCCTCCCATCTGGAAAAACATGGTCCTCACCCATTTTCATGCTCCAAAAGGTCTGACAGTTTTGTTCCTAATTACAAACAGATCTCATGAGTGGACTTACAGCCTCTTACAGCTCAATGCCAGTTTCAACTTCTGTAATACAAAGTTACAGAACTTCGTAGTTCAATAATAAAATGGTGAAGCTGTAAGTTAATTACAACTTATAACCAGCACCCTCCACATACTTTCTGCTATCATTCAGTATGTTTAAGACACTTCTGTGCCCGTTACAGCATGTAGTTTTAGGGCAAGAAAAAACTAGAAGCAGTAGAAGATGTAATGAACTGATGCCCCCCAGCCTCCCATGCCCCCGAGAGCAGAAGATACTCCTGATCACTGAACAGAACGACTGGACCAAACAATCTCACACTAAACTGTTCAGCATGGAAAGAATTAACCCACGTGTGTAACTAACTGCAAACGATCAGACATGAGAGGTCACAGCCTTTCACTGCGCTCCTTGAAGGAAGCCCTGCTGTTGTCCTCCAACATACACTGTAAAATGCAAACACGAACTTAGCTCACCACTGAACACTGAGTATGACTAACAACAGGTATCAAACCAGGATCTGAACGCACTGCCTAAAGCATTACATCCCCCTTTCACACCACGGTCTAAAACACTGGCTCTCCAGAAGCTTCATTTCTGCCCCTGCCAGCCCCGCCGTCCTGTTGTGTGTCCCAGAAGAATGATGGACTCTTGGGCAACGGGGGATTCAGGTGGCTGTAGAAATGTTTAACGCACTCCAGTACCTGATATTCCTGATATTCTGTCCATCGTAAGGCGGGCAATGAGCCAGCACGGCTGTGTGCTTGGTCACAGGGTCGGTGATTGTCTTCGGTCTGCTATGAAGAAACTCCTTCAGTCTGCGTGCTCGACAGAACGCTCAGGAATAAAGCATGAACACTGACAAAACCCCACAACTTCAATCTCTAAGACTCTCTTTGACTGCTACAGCTGCTCCTCTGATCGCTGGGCATACAAAAAAAAGTAGTGTCAACACTACTGAACAACAGGTCCATGTCTGCATCGTTTCTGGGTTGTAGTACAAAACCTATGAGGTCACTGGCTAAAAGCCCGTTGGAAAGCCTTGATAAAGAGTTCATCTGCCATCGCACTCTCAAGTCTTTAATCTCCTCTTGATGCCTTAACTCAAGGATTCTAAATGAGAGGGGAATTCAGAGAGCACTATTTTTAGTATCTCCTTTCGCAAGCTGTCTGTTATCACACAGATAAAAAGAAGAAAGAAAACCTACCTGGCTTTTCCCAAAGTATGTGAGAAAGTTTATGGCCTTTTTACTTAAAGGAAAAAATATCAAAGCAGCGTCAGTATCACGCGTGAGAACTGGTTTAGATACAAGACAAGGACATGACCTGTAACTGAAGCGGGTTAGTCAAACGGTGCCCTGCGACTCCCCTCCGCAGTCTGACAAACATACCTCACAGAACCTGTCCACCTGAAATGTCACCACCTATGAATTAGGGAATAACATTGTTAAAAATACTAGGCAAACTGACACAGAATGAGACCTTCCTAAACACCATAAATGAAAAGCAAACTCCAAAATATTTGGAGTGCAAGAGATGCGTTTTATTGTATGCCCGTTATGATGAGTAACACATTTAGAAATCATAATCCCACAGAACAGTGACAATCTTATTTTACAGCGTGTACATCATTTTTTACAGCCACATAAAACACGTATTTCTCTAAGAGATTTCCCAAATTTAACTTTTGGAAGTTTAGAAATATAAAAAAAATTTATTCTCAAGGAACTGATTCTCATCTGGTGCAAAAACAAAAAATATGAACATTATCTGAAACACAAAAAGCCACAATATAGCATGAAGTTACAGTTTCTCATGTGAACAGCTGTGTGCAAACATGAAGCAACTAAAAAAGTAAAAAATACACATTATATGCGTAACATTTATGAACAGGTTTTTCGTTAAATAGCCCTAGACCAGCTTGTTATATTAAGCGCCATTGGATTTGCAGCATGCTAACACAAAGCGGCGTTTAAAGGGATGCATATTTTAAATGTATACACTGGAAACCGAAGACCCACCTCCAAACTCGAGTGGCAGCGGAGTTTTCTGGTTAAATACTGCATATATACTTTCTTACAGATTGAAAATGCACGTTTATAGCACAGTATAGATTTTTCTTTTTAAAGAATTGATTAAAAGGTGCAATTTTATGTCTCTGTCGACAATTTCCTACTCAGAGGCAGGACAGTAAGTTAAGAACACTGCCCTAAAGAACTTCTAAGTACTTTGAATTTTCATTAAAAAGAACCCTATGTTTTTCAACCTTGTTTTTAATATCCATTTTCGAGAAGATTTTGAAGTAGCAAGAAAAAAATTTCGTGTTGAGGCACAACACTACGAGCTGCATCCACGTTATCCTTAAAAAAGAGTCAAATTCCAAGTTAATTGTGTTATATGTGCCATACTGAACAACATTCAACTGTAGTTTCAGGTAAAAAAGGGAAGTTATATACATACACATCTTTAGTCCTAGCACCAGAACACCACCTTTGAGATCATAACATAATGCTCTATTTTCAACACCATATCCTGCAACAGAATAGGTTAGCAGCTTTGAAAACCATTGAAAAATTACTTGTTGGACCTAAACTAATAAAGGAAACGAAAACGTTTCCCAATGAAATGTTTAAAAAAAAAAAAAAAAAAAAGATGACCCCCCCGCCCAGATTTGACCAGTTCGCATTTTCATTTCCAGGCATGATTTCAAAACGTTATGATCAAGTGACTGACCAATACTTCCCTCTCAAACCGCACAGGAAGTTTGACTCGGTCACCTCTGCAAACAGTTTGTAGATAACCCCACCACCGACCTGAACCGTGTTCCTGCTGGAGACAAGTGCTGTTCCCGACCAGACGGACACGCGCCATCATCGGGTTTTTGTCTTCTATAGCTTAACAATATGTAACACTATTCATCTGAAGACATTCATCCATCCTTCTGCAAATTTAAGACATTCATCCATCCTTTCGCATTCTATAGTGCTCTTTAGGTTCTGATAAGCAACAATCATAGGGCTACGAGATCCCCTGTCAACCCTAATACTTTTAAGACTTTTAATACAAAGAATGTAAAGTTATGATTTAATATCAAGCTTTGAAACCAGGAGAAACAGTTCATGAGATTTTTTTTTTCCCCAATTAGCATATCACAGTTTCTAAATCGCTTCCTCCTCGAGATCATATATTACATTATGGCCTCTTTGTGGTGCCTCATTATATGCTGATTTTTTTCAGAGGGTCTCCGGAACCCCTTTTTGCAATACTCACACCTATGGGGATAGTCTTTTGTGTGTATTGATATTACGTGTCGCTTAAAGCCTGACGCATCCGTAGTGCTATATTCACAATACTGGCACTGATAGACTTTTCTTCCACTGTGGGTCTTCATGTGCTTCTTAAGTTCGTTTTGCTGCCTAAATCCTCTTTTACATCTTTTGCATTTAAAAGGCAGGTCCTTGGTGTGAACCGAGAGGATGTGCCCGCTAAGTACAAAAGGATCTGATGTTTTAAAGTCACAGTGTCTACACTGGTGGATCTTTTTACCTTTGTGAGTTTCACTATGCTTTTTGAGCTCAGACGGTCGGTGGAAGCCTTTCTCACATACCTCGCATTTGTGGGGAAAATCCTTTGTGTGGACTGAAATAATGTGTCGCTTCAGGTCACTGGAATTGGTGCTCTTATGGTCACAGTGTGGACACTGGTGAGTCTTATGCCCCTGGAACAGTTCCATGTGCTGCTGCAGCTCTTTCTCGTCTGAGAAGGCCTGGGGACAGTGCTCACATTTAAAGGGCAGATCGGTCCCGTGTTTGGTTTTGATGTGAGTTTTCAGGTTGGACTGATCAGCACACCTGAAGACACAGTGCTGACACTGGTATGGCTTTTCCCCAGTGTGGGTCCTCATATGCTTTTTCAGCTCTGACGGGTGACGGAATCCTTTCCCACACTCGACACACACGTGAGGGAAGTTCTTACTGTGAACTGCAAGCAGGTGTCTATTGAGCAGTCCCTGCTCTGCAGTTTCATAGTCACAGTATTTGCACTTGTGCAGCTTAGGCTCCTTGTCCCTCAGGATTAGCTTGTTAGAGCTCAACGGGCTCGCTTCTCTGTATCTTCTCGTATATTCTGTAAACTCATGGGTTTTATCAACTTTATTGATCAGTTTATGGCTTTCCAGATGATTGTGGAAACTTACTTTTTTGTTCGTTGTAAAGTCACAGTCTGTACACTGGTATTTCTTCTTGATCATATGATCTGGATGATTCTTCATATGCCTTTTCAAGAATCCTCGGGATTTAAATTTTTTCCCACAAATATGACAAGGGTAAACTGTTAAGGGCTGTCCATCAGGACCTATTATAACAGCTGTTTTTAAACAAACAAAAATAAGTTATGAGGGAAACAGACTTACTGATTAGAAGTTTTAAATCATCCAGCTGCTGTTCAGATTCATGCACTTACACTTGCAGCAGACAGAGAATGGTTCTTAACCAGTAGCTTAAAAACAACCAATCCACAGCACCTATCGTTTATGTGGTTTTGTTTTAGAAACTGCTCAAGCAGATCAGTAACATCGTATCACAGTGAATGGAGCCGTGATTACGTTTTAATAGCTTGCAAAATTCAAACAAGCTCATCACCCCTAAGCGTACTGACTGAAAGCCGCAATTATTACATTTTCTACGCACAGAACTGGAGGGGGGAAGGACACAGGAAATACGCAAATCATCATCGGTATCTTTTAATTCTGCATCAGTTTAAGAACAAACAAACAAACAAAAAGGAATAGTACAGGAGCAAGTGCCACGCTGTGACACTCCGCATCACCACACAGTGTTTACCTGTTTGCCATTGCCTGGCCTCTCCTCTCCTCCTTTTCTTGGTTTTTTGTTTTAGCACTCTATTAGCGCTAACGCTATCACAAATCTGCAGGTACTGTGTTGCATTACCGTTTTTGTTTTCTAATCGTGTATCCAAGTTATTTCCTAGAAACAAAAATTAGACACCATAAAAAACCTTAAACAACCTTTTTCTTTGGGACTGACGACTGGAATTGCACAGCAGCATATCTACTCTTTAAAAAAAACACCGCCCATTGCTCTACGATGAACACACGTAAAAAGAGGAAGAGCGCCAGTATAAAGCACTATCTATCTTTGCTGGCAGAAGTCAAGAATATAATCGTTTAAATACAAATTTCCAAATCTATTCCTTGATTTCTCATACTTCTCAGGACAGTAATTTCTTGAGTTATGCTGGCTGTTTCCTTTTATTTGACTTCCTAACAACCACGTTATCTCTTCCCTGACTGCCAAACTGTATGAAAAGCCCTGGCAGATCCTCCCATCTTCCCCACCCACTCTGAAGGCCTACAACCCACCTAGAACTGGTGTCATTTCAAAACTGCAAAGACAGACTGCAGAGTCCTTCAATATATACTTTATGGATAATTTTTTGCTTTATCATTAGGAGAACTGACACCTAACCGTATGTATTTCCAAAGACAGCAGGGTAGGTTTAATGCTGTACCAAGCACAGATTCACGTTCTTACCTGCCGCTTGACCATCTTCGTATCTTCTGGGTAGTCTTCTTTCATCTCCTGCAGAAAATGGTATTTTAGTCGTTATACATCAGAATTCTTTTTAAAGACGATGGCTTTGATAAGAGAAAACTAACTTAGCTAATAAGTAACAGCTTAACTCCATCCAACCTGAGATGTACGGTTCACAACCCGTTCAGGATTTTGTAATTATGAGCCCCAGGAAAGGAAATCCCATCTTTGAGAACAGTTACTATCCACTAGAGCCATGTCTGCACGTTCACTATGCTATCTACCCTGTTTTAATTGTAATGTAATAATTAAGATGCCTGGTTCTGCAAGCTTTTAACCTCATCTATAGCCTCAGATACCAATCCAGAAACGAGGTTATCTGCAATTTGTTCTTGAGATGGCAGCACTTTATCCTTCTGCAGCAGAACTAGGCAGGTAAGAAGACTCGGACCTTATCAGCTGCTCAGTACTCATCTGTATGGGGCACTACAAAGTTCCAGGACACGGAGAAGTAGTATCTTAAAAGTATGTTCCGCATCTTGGGATTGAAAGCGTTTACTGCTACGTGCCAAGGCTGTGCAGTTCTACACCACTTCATCAGCCCAACTACTGCGCTTCACAATTACACCAATGGACCCAAACTGACTAATCATAACCTAAATCATGGATGACCTGATACTCCCTTAATACACATTTAACAGGCCAAAATCTGAGAAAAGGATATGAAATAAAAGAATAGTCAGAATTCGCAATACACCCTGGTAAGACACTTCTACTATGCGAAGCATGGCTACAGAGAACCCACTACCTTTTTTCTTTTTATTTCTAACCTGAAGGACTAACAGCCTTAAAACAAGCATATAAACTTAAATAATTAGGAATCTTTACACGCGTATTCCCACCATTCTCTTTCAAAAGTTATTTCCCTTCCTCCTAGCTCAAGCAAAATACTTAAGGCTAATGTTGTGTTTGTAAGATCTTCAACAGCCAACTTGAACAGCCATCAAAACCCACACATTCTGTACATCTGAACTGGAATCAAAGACGGTATAAGAATTCTCCTAACAGCTTTCCTTTCCACTTCATAAAACTCATTCAGTATATGCAAGACAACAAGCTATTAAAGTAGTCTGTAACTGTTTGAAAGGCCAGCATTGGGAAAAACCCCTCAATGTAAGAATGGAATTAGTTTTCTTCATATGGAACTGCAGAAAAACATAAAGGACCTTATGTGTAAAAGGTCCTGAATCATGTCAAAGTAATTTTTCGCATCATTTCATCAACTGACACTGCTGAAAGGTCAGAAGGAACTGTTTCCAAACCCCTAGGCCAAGGTGGGAGATTATCACATTTGCACAGAGATGCTAGAAGCTGGACTGGAGAGAAAATAACAGAAGGGGTTTTCAGAAAATAAGCATCCAGATCCCTACCGTAAGCAGCAGCCCAAGCAACAGGGACAAAAGTTTTATTCACGCCAGAGTCTTCAAGCTGCGTCTCGGGAAGTGATGTAGCTTCTTCTTCACCTACAATAACTTCCATATAAACTTCATCTGCTATTTCAGCACAGCCTGGATTAAAGGAGAAGAACAAATCTTTAATTTTACTCTGCTCATTCTAAATTTCCCTTCATTTAACTTGCTCTCACTGTGATTGATACCCATCATAAATTACTTTTCTTCCTTTGGTATTTAGAACCACCCCTTCCCTCAGGGGATCATTTATTCAGACATCCCTTAAAGAGAGAAAACACGTATCAATAAATAGAAATCCAAACCAAATGCCAACATAAATTCAAATGCACAAACTTATAAACATGTAACTGACTTTATTTATTTGCCACTTGGCCAGAAAGCTGAGTAAACAAGGCAATTTGCAGTAGGAAAAATAAGAAATTTGACTAACCTCTTCAACATCATCCATGGACATGCTAATTTAATATAAATTATGAAATGATTGCACACAATATGCACAAAGTGTATTTATCCACATCACTTTAAAATAATTATAGCCTGCTTTTTACTTTTAGGGAAGATGAGCTTAGTTTTCTACTACTTCAGGCTAAAGAATTCTTCAGGAAAATTAAAGTCCTTAAGAACGATGTTTATATTGTTGTACAAAATAGCATGAGAAACAAAAATGTTTCTTATTATGCTTATATTATGCTTACTAATATCTTCATCTTCCTGAGAAGAGTCCTTAACAGCCATGTAAACCATTTTTTCTCGCTGCATTCTACCAACACCTCCTTGTTCAATTACTCCAGCTACAGAATGTCCATTGTGAAAGTCACTCTCTGTGACAATTTCTGTCCCACCTTGAACAAAAAGAAGTTAAATGCATTAAGTAAATGTAAACAAAAGCCACTGTTAAGAATAATTTCAGATTTAAGGATTTTTTCTTGTTTACAATAAAGCTATTTCATAAAACTCCAATTAAATGCCTCTACATCCATGTCTGTCATAAAATCATGCAAGTGTGATACTGTGGGGCAGATAAGGAAAAGCCTCTCAGCGTGTCCTGGAAATTCAGGACTGAACAACTACTTCCCAAGAAGGATGAAGAGCCTTTGCTGCATGCTAGCAGTGAACTGCAACAGGACAAGAGGAAACGGCATCCAGTTGCACCAGGGGAGGTTCAGGTTGGATATTAGCAAAAATTTCCTTGCTGAGGGGGTTGTGAAGCCCTGGCCCAGGCTGCTCGGGGCAGTGGTGGAGTCCCCATCCCTAGAGGAGTTTAAAAGACATCAGAGAGAAGCTGGAGCTGAAAAACAGCTGCAGACACCCAACTACTTCTACATGTGGGCTTTGGCTGCCAAAAAAAATCCCCAGTGCTAATCAGAAAGAACTTGACACTAACACACACCCAGTATTTACCACACTTGAGCAGCCTCCTCAAATGTCACATTCAACAAACATTCCGGTCAGTGGATTACATGAAACGAAGAACAACAAACAGAAAGACCCTGAAACGCTTCATACTACTGGAAGAATACACAGAATTTAAAAGGTACCTATTTCGACATCATCTTCAGCTTCAGCTTTAAATATGTACACCTTGATAACTTCTGAACCAAACCCGTCATCTTTAGCAACATCATCATTTGTCACCTCGGTACTGATTTTCAAGGGAGTGTTTCCTATATGGTCCAATTTCTCTCCAACATCATCCACTGTAAAGATAAGAGAATAGCAGTGAGGTTCAAACACAATTTTTAAGAGTCTAAGTAATCAGTAGCATGATTTCCTCCACTATTACCCCCATGCACAGCAAAGGTTTGATTTCATAAAATGCCTTTGCAAAACAGTTCATCTCAAGAGGCTCAAGAGAGATTCCAGAAGCTCAGAACCCATTTTCTTGCAACTCAGGAAACACAGCAAGAACTTCAGAATGAGGAACACAAGAGGGAGCTTTTCATCAAAGAGAATGTGGTAACTGGTTAAGTCCGAAATGATGACACTTAGAAAGCAAAAATGTATCCATAAATAAAATCAAACACCTATCAAAAAATGTTAAAGATTAACCAAGAAGTGCCTGTTGCAGCCTAAGAGTCCCAAAACATCGCACTACTCTAAGACACGGCTGAGTAAATTTTAGCAGCTGAAATTCCTATGAAGAGACTCAGAGAATATTCCCTGTGAAAGAAGTGTGCATCAAATACTTGACTACTTCTTCATTCTAAAAGAAATGATGATTTTATCCACTTTATCACTCAAAAACATAGATTAATGAAGACTGCTGTATCATATAGAGCTGATTAAACGATGCAGTGACAACAAATCCAAATACACTATGTGAAACGGACTTCTCGTTCTTTATGTATGAAACAGTCACTCATTATTTGGTCTATATATTCAAAATGCTCGTTTTATTTATACAACTGAAATCACATTCTGACTATTAAAAGTGTGGGAGTAACACTCTTCTGGTGCAAGGGTATTCACGCAGATATCCATACACATACACCTCAAACTGCCACTACAGAGGCCACTCAACTAAGAATCTTTCTGACGGATGTATCGCCAACGCACTTCTTTCAGTGGATAAAACCAGCTCTGGTGCAGAGAGCCAACACAAACCTGTGGGATGCTCAACGCCCACTGAAGTCCTCTAAATAGAGGAGAATTCCACGAAATATAAACAAAATCTGAATTAAATACATTCCAGGGAAATAGCAATTTGCTGCCTACGTAACATTAAAATATCTGCATAGGAGGTAAAAACAATCATTACAATTAATATTAAGGCGGCAGTATTGTTTCACTACCAAGAAGAGAGCCCACTCAATGCGGCACTGACGGCTCCGGTTCCTGAGGCTTACGGCAGATCTCAATCACCCTCTCAGCTTCCTGCCCTCGGTGCAGCTCTTGAAGAGCTGCTCTTAACTAGCTCAGGCTACAGCCTGGTGTCCTGAGGCAAGCTGGGGCTCATTTAAGCTGTTCTTACCAGTGCAGGGAGTCATGAGAGGTGGTTCAGAACCTGCCTGAGAAGGAGCAGGTGCCTTTGGTGCAGCAGGGTGGAAATCCACCACAGCAATCCCAAACTAAACACTTCCCACTCATGGACAGGATTCCACAGAAACTCCTATCCAAGTACCACCGCGTTTCATCCCCACATCGAGAAACCTTATCTCCATTTCAAAAACCCTGGACTGCGCCAGAAGAGCAGAGATGCTGTTGCAGACAGAACTAGATATAACGCAGATATGTACAAATAATTATTTGAGTTCATTTTAGAACCTCTGAAGATTATATATTTTGATGAAAAATCAATGGAAAACATTTTAAAAATACTTAGCTGTTTCTTTTGCAAAGAGATTAACCGGATTGCCAAAAAAATATCAAACTTGGATCAGTAGAAACACAAGATAAAAATTCAAACCAAGATAAATTCATTGCAGTATAAGGAACATTTCCAGTGCCTGTGTGAGTCTCTGGAGGACTGGGGGCAGGAGCGGTGATGCAGACAGCTGGATGACCAGACATGCTGCCAGACACAGACAGAGTATTTAAAGCCTGGGTGGAAGAAATCCCTAGTTGTAACACGTTACCATCCTTTTAGAATCGGTAGGCAGTAGCAAAGATATAGCAAAGCTGCAACTCAAGCAACAACAACTTTTTCTAAACTCATAAATTATAAATATATTATCAGTTTAGCACAGAAAATAAATATTTCTATTCTGGAAACAACGACAGCAACTTCCTACTGAACAGTGGAGTAATCACTTGTATGTGGTAAGAACTTTTCATTATAGTAAAAACTGCCAACTATTTAACTAACCCTGGGTGACAATGACTGCGCACCACTATGTACCTAGTGAAATAACGTAAGCACATAACACACCGTTGTAGACAGCTGCCTCACCAGGAAATCAAATGCAATACAACAAAGGTTACATAAAGAAGAAAAAAAGAGCAATTTTTCAATTGTACAATTTTTGTAAGAACAAACCCTTTCAGCCAACAATATAAAGTAAAATACACAAATACTGCACGTTTGCTCACCTGCTGTGTTTTACAGCAGGTAAAATCCCCTCATGTAAAGCCCCCAATATCCTTTAAAAATAGGGAGCCTGGTCTCAGAGGGGCAAACTTACAACATTATTTTAAAAATCAGTGGTTATTTCCATGCTCTGCATTTTCAAAGATCTTTGGTCTCTACAATTTAAGATAAATTAACTAAACCATATCAGGAAGCCTGTGTACCCAGGGCCTCTGGAACTGCTTTTCTAAAAAAGCATCTGTAATATAACAAAATCTGAAACATACGAACTGGACCGAGAAAATGACACTGATATGGACCATCACTTGTTTCACAGACCTCAAGAACAGCAGGCGCTGAATTCGCAATTGCTACTGCTTAAATTGCTGTCTGATATGAAGTAAAAGTCATGGTTTCAACCTACTTTTTAAACACATGTAGATAAGAGGAAAGCAATCAATGCAGCAGGACATAAAATCTTTGCCAAGTCCCAAAACATAAGGATTTTTTAAAAGAACAGATCGGGAAAATGTTCTATTGCCTCAGTAATACGACTTCAATCCCAGCCTGCTAACCCAGCAGCGCCAAATGATCTGCTGACGGTTCCCAGGGATGGTTCTCAGGAACAGAATGCTGACTTTATGTCAGTGGCATAGCAAAGAGTCTTCCGGATCCGACTCACCCACCAGAAGCACTACAGATTGTCACTTATATTTACAGATTGTCACTTAAAATTAACCAAAAAGCCTCAGCAGAGAACCTTTATAAACGTGTACTGAATCCTCCTGCATACAAGGTTTAAAGGAAAACTCAGCACGTTTCCAGTTTTAACTTACCTGGCTGGGCTGTTTTCAGGTGTGTGATGTCCAGATTCACCGTGGATTGCCAGCTCCCCATTCATGTGATGCCTCAGCATGCACTATGCTGGTGATATCACACCCACCACAGGAGCCCGTAGCGATGTCAGGAGGGCAAGATAAGTCCCGTGGTTTGACAATTCTTCGTATTTTTCTAATGTCTGATATACTTATGTCATATCCCGTAGGTTACAGTATAGGAGTACTAAGATTAAAATGTTTAGCAAATTACGTCACACTGTATCGTACACACTAAAAAGGAGGCGGTGGTGGAACAGTACCTTACCCCTAACGGCCAGCTCCAGAGTTGTTCTTTGGTGGGTATGAGGTCACCAACATAGTGCATGCAGGGCCAGCACACGGATCAGGAGCTGGCAATCCGCTGTGGGTCTGAATATCGCAAACCTGAAAAACAAAAGAGGGGACGCTTTAAGCTCCACGAGCGCTACCTCCTCCCTGGCAAAACGGGCTGTGCTGGTCATAACCTTCCCATCTCAGTCAGGGTTCAGGATCACTCCACAGGCACTCGCTTTGTACTCACTTCCTTTTTAACAAGTCCCTTTCAAACAGGGAGATCACACATATCCCAAGCATACGTTGTGAAAAAAAGGCAGTTTAAGTCTTAAGCTTGTAAGGCTGATTTATAAAAGCTGAACTCACCCGCACTGAGGGCAGAGTGGTGACAATTCTCTAGTTAAAGTATCCAACTACAAATCACACACAGCTAGTTCACAGAACTATCAAGACCAACTCAGGATGTTTCAAATCATTCTAATGTAATTACCAATAGTGTATAAAATATCTAAATGGGTAGGTTGCCTTAAATGGTGAAAAAACACCTTTCAGTTTATTTAAACTGTCACTCCCAACAAAAGAGTAAAATAAGTTAAAAATCCACACTCAGCTCAGCTTCACACCGTAAAATGTTGTGGTTTAGAAGTTCCCAGAATGTGTTCCACAGAACAGCTGGTGGAATTCCCCAGGGACATTACTGGTCATTTTATTTAAAGTCTCCGTTTTTTAGATGCTGAATTTCATTAAAAGACAGCCAAGTATTATGAGTTTCTTTAAAACTATCATTTTTTATGTGATTTACATTATAAAAAAGATGAACAATCCTGTATATGCACTTCAAAAGAAATAGCGTAAAATCAACTTTCTACAATATTTACTGACAATATTTGACTTTGACAATTAAAAAATAAGTAAATAAAAATGGTTTTCAACTGCTTGATAAACTGAGGGGAAGAATGGTTGAAAATTGCCTGTTGGAAAAGGACCTGGAGGTGCTGGTCACCAGTGGCTGAAGAGGAGCCGTTAAAGATAAAGCTCAGGCTGAACGTACAACTTCTGGGCAGTCCTTGTTTGCCCTTGGCGCCGTATTCACGCACAGCTCTTGTTCTGAAACAGTGGTTTGAAAAAGGACCTGGGGGGGTTGGTGACAGCGGCTGGAGAGGAGCCAGCAGTGGGACCAGGTGGCCAAGAAGGCCAATGGCATCCTGGCTTGTCCCAGCACTGGTGTGGCCAGCAGGAGCCGGGCAGGGATCGTCCCCCTGTACTGGGGGCACTGGTGAGGCCACAGCTCAAATCCTGGGTTCAGTGCTGGCCCCTCACTGCCAGAAGGACATTGAGGGGCTGGAGCGTGTCCAGAGAAGGGCAGCGGAGCAGGGGCAGGGTCTGGAGCACAATGCGCTGAGGAGCGGCTGAGGGACCTGGGGGGGTTGAGCCTGGAGCAAAGGAGGCTCCGGGGAGACCTTCTGGCTCTGACAACTCCCTGACAGGAGGGTGCAGTGAGGTGGGGGTCAGTCTTTTCTCTCCAGGAACAAGCAACAAGAAGAGAGCAAACGGCCTCAAGTTGTGCCAGGGGAGGTTGAGGTTGGACCTCAGGAACAATTTCTTCCCCGAAAGGGTTGTCAAGCCCTGGCCCAGGCTGCCCAGGGCAGCGGTGGAGTCTCTATCCCTCGAGGGGCTTAAAAGCCAAGAGACATGGTGCTGAGGGACATCATTTTGTGGTGACCTGGCAGTGCTGGAGAAATGGTTGGACTAGATGATCTTTAAGGTCTTTTCCAACCTAAATGATTATAGGATTTTATCACTGCTTTAATTTATCTTGAATAAGTACTTAAATCAAATTTCTAGATTAATATGTAGATTCCAACTGTGATTATTCAGGCATTTTGTGATTATACATATACATAAATCTAATTTGCTGAAAAGTAGGTCTCAAACCGGCTTTGAAACACTGCAAAAGCCGTCGGTAGCCTTGAGAACACCTGACAAACCTATAAATGTATCAGACACAGCCTGGGCCATCAAGTAACTGTTACTGACAGTTTAAGATGCTCTGATCATCATCATCAATCACACAGATCTATCTTAGAAGAATTCCAAAGATGGCTTTACTTACAATTACAAGGTGCAGTTGGAAATACCGCAGCTACAGAATACAACCCATCGTAAGTACTCTGTCAGAAAGGAGGAATGTTTTCAGTGAAACAACTGACTGTAAAAATGGTGTTCCTTTATTTACAAACACACGGGAATTTCTCTGTTGTAAGTCTAACTTGCTTTTAGACTGAGGTTTCTTTGGTTGTTTTTTCAAAAAACCCGCTTTGACTTCCATTAGTGACACACAGCATTACAGCAGTGGTCGAATGATCAAAAAACCCACTGCTGTTCATCCTATAACGAACCAAAAATAAATACCAAACCTGTATTTTGTGTAAGGGACATAAATGCTATGAAATAGTGAAATCCTTAAAAATGTCAAGACAGAGGACCTTCTTATAAGAAGTGCAGCTTGCTGTGAACAGATCGACACATTGACACACTTGGCACTGCCATTTTTTAACATATTGCTTCTGACTAAATAAAATCTGTTTTGACCTACTCACATTTCAGTAACTGATTTGGAGAAGTCAAGAATCGAAAAGGAACTCTCATCCTTTTTATCAAATTTGTGTAGCAATAAAAACTGGTGTCTCGAGTATAATTCAACTACTGCAGAAATGTGGAACACCCAAGGTCCTTGAGTGACTCCCAGGCACAGGACGGTACCGTTTCCTCAGAGGTGAAGGCTGTGCGGACACTGAGGCGCAGCCACTTTCCAGTGTTAGGGAGTCAATCGGTTACTGCACTCGACCCGAGTGGCCGGTCCAGACCAGCACAACAAACAATAAAATGTCTATTATAAGTTTCAATATAGCTAAATAAACAGTATTTTGTGGACGTGTTAGAGGAAACTTTATGAGTCCAGTATCTCAAAAAACCTTCTTCTTTGTTGTATTCTACTGATTAAACCCAACATGTTATTTTTACAGAAATCTACATAATGTGGTAATACTTCTAAAAAGTATTATACTCAAAGTATGTGGAATGTTTAACTTTCCAATGTGCTTTGCTTAATTTTCAGGATTATTTAGTTTCAGAAACACAAACACAACACACTCATTCACTCAACAGTATGAATGTCTTTATCTTTCTTGCTCTATCAGCAATAATGATTGTGCATCAAGAAAACCCAAATCCAGACACCACGAATTAACTGGGCAACAGACTGTTATTTGAGAGTTCCAGTACCGAACGCAGCAAGAGTCCAGTTATAGAAACTTCTCCCCACCAGATCAGTTCTACCTCAGATAACCTCCTGCTTGTATCTACCTTTGTTTAACTTACAAGATATCATTAAGTAGTCTTCAGATGTGCTCTTGCCATCATCATCGTCTTCTGTTTTTATAGTCATCGTGGAGCCAGGAACAGTAGCAGCTGCTTGAATGACTGCTTCAGAATCTGAGTTCGTTACAAGAACTTCTTCTGAAACCATTGTAGGTGAGTTGGCTCCTGACACGGAGTCTTGCACCACGTGCTCCAAATGTCCATCAGGACCCGTAACAAGGTCAGCCACAAACACCTGATCGGGAACTCTAACGGTTTCTGTTATGAGATCAGAAGTCAAGACATGATCACTGGTATCTAAAGCTTCTTCAATAGCAACATCAGCTTCCAAAACAGAGTCAGGAACAATTACGCCTTCTGTTACAACATCAGTTTCAGTGATGATGTCAGGTCCTTGGACAACTTCAGCTGCTAAGCCATGATCAAGAGTTATTCCATCATCAGTGACAACATCGGAAACTAGGACAGCTTCGGGGACTGATACAACAATATGGTCTCCATCGATATGGGCAGTGCCAGCCATCCCAGCCACTACGGAAAAATTATGAATGAGGAGAACAGAGTTAAAATTATTGCATTAGCAATTAGTTTATCTAAGGAATGGAACAATTGTATAGACATGACAAACACAGATGTACAAATCTGTCACTCATCAACGATCCACAATCTGCATTTCACCCAATAAAGACTATCTAAAGCAGTCGGTATTCTTTAAATTAAGAAAAACAAAACATGCCACTTCTTTAAGGCGTAATGTGGAATTTGTCCCCCATTTCGGTTTTACAATACTGAGATGTGAAAAAGTACAGGGCCAGTTTGTGATTTCATCTTCTTATAAACTGCAGCTAGGAAACGTCTGATTACGGGAGCACTGTGAACCTTCACAGAATTCTTGCATGATGCTGCAAATGTGGTAACAATACCTTAACTGCTGTTACAATAAAAGGACTGCATGGGCCTTGAAAAAAATAAATACTCAGTTGTATGCAATATTTACAGCCCGATTTCCAACAACGTGCCACACTGCCAGGAATGGCTAGAAGGAGAAACCTGGTTTTTGTTAACAGACTTGACTGGCCAGTCGTATTTGCAGAACTACTTTTCTAAACACAGAAAAGAATGTGCAGGGAATTACTTCAACACGTAAATGGGAGTTTCAATCTTAATGAAGAAACCACTCAAACAAGTGGTTCTTATCAGAATGAAAAAAAGTATTAAAATTATTCAACATCGTACTGCAAATGCAATTACTTGGGTAGACGGAGGAATACCGATTCATGTTAGAACAAAGACATGGTCCTTCGCAATACTTTAGAAGGTCATCTCTGGTCATAATGCAGAAATGGAGTCAACCACCTCTGGATATCATTTATGAACATACAGCAAATCTCTGAAAAACAATCTTGATTTTATTCATTATTTTTAATAGTTAAAATGTTTACCAAAATCCTGCATAATCATAGTGTGCGGCATTTTGGATTCTTGTGTTTGCAATCCCAGACTTCCACCACCTGGATCCATATTCAGCTAAGTGCATTCACAAACAACTGCAATAAAAGCAAAACCAGAATTTATGTTGCACAGTGTTGTTGTGTTGATTAGCTTCACTGGATTAATGAGTCACGCTGACAAATGCAGACAAGTATTTATCTCGAACTTCAACAAAAAAGAATTCAGTACTTCACACAAGTCAACTCACTTTGCTTTATTCTTTTGCTTTTATGACTCAAAATCCTGAAAATGTCTTCATCCACAACTAGTCCTGCGGTAACTGAAAGAATTACACACGTGAGTGAAACTAACCAAATCAGTAATCCTTGGTCAGGACTTAAAAGGGTGTTTTTATAGAAGTCTTTGGTTACTGCCTGTCCCAGAACAGTTCTGTTTCTATTCTGCAGAACTTAACCGGAAAGTGCTTTCTGGTTACCTTTGCCATGCAGAGGCACACTCTTCAACACAACATTTCCTCCAGGAGCTGTAAGCACAAGAAATGCCTAAACCCTCAACTTCCACACTGAACAGTGAAGCATTTTTTGCAGTTTTCTAGACTATCTCCGCAGAGGAACAGCTCACTGACGGCAAAGAGCTCACCTGCAGCACCACCAGCAGCAGCAGCCCATAGTAACACAACAGTAAGAGACGTGTTAGTGAGCAACCCAACCTAGTTACAGGGAACTTGAGAGAAACTTTGTCAAGGAGCAAGTTAACTTTGTGTTAAGCAAACTGTAGCCAGCTGTCTGGAGACGCAAGTAGTACCTGTTAGGCATCCACAGTGCACACGTGCTACTCCTAACCGCACGCCTTACCATAACGACATATATTAGTAACTGCGCAGGAAGAAGTCACCTTCGCTCTGCCCCGTCTGTATACGCTCTTTAACTATCCAGACTGGTGACTATGGATAGGAGGAGCCGCACTGAAGAAATTCAAGAACTGTTCCGGGACTATAAACTTTTCAGATTCTTTCCCAATTTTGTAACTGTCAGATATTTCAAAACAAATTCCCATGTGTAAATTTAATTGAACATTACGCTTAATTACAGATAAGTTCTGAAAAAGCTGTGTAGTGCACTAAATTTATGAGAACAAAGCTATTTTCTCTTCTCTGTGTACAAACCCCACTATTTAATTTAAAAAGCCTGACAAAAGGCCTGGTAGGAAATTTCATCAGCCCTCAGTTAGATTTGCGTGCACAGAGCAGAACTACCCCCCATACCAGGTAACAGCTACACGTCAGAAAGGCCAACTGTTTTCAGCATTTCCCCTGCCACCATCCTCACTGAAGAGCGACAGTGCTCAACAGACTTCAGAGCTGACGCCTCTCCTCACCGTGCCAGTGCATTACCCATACTGGTTGACATTTCATTTCAAAACTGTCAGGTTACTCTGGAAATCTCATCTTCCAGCACTGTCCCTTCTGTGCTGCCTCGTTGCTGGTGCCAGGGAAAAGCTGCTCCCATGCAGCTATCTGCAACACCCCTCTAACAGACAACCAGTCCCATACAGCTTCTGACTGAACAGGCCGCCAGCTCTTTGTGAGCTCCCCACTGTCATCCTTCACTCTTAGGTCTTTAGCTTGACTTTTCTTTTGTTTTTCACAACTGCTTTGTTGCTTTGGCTCTTCTTAACTCCCCTTAATGCTTAGGGGCTTTTGTTTCCCAAGTTCTCTGTGTGTCAGACTTGCCTATCTTGCTCTGTCTTTTAAAATTACACCAGTTCCTCAAACCTTGCCACAGAGACAAGACAGTTTTAATCTGAGTTTTACTTCTGAGATTCTCACATTCATTAAAACACAACTGTAATTACATCCACGAATTTTCATACAGAGAGTAGATGTCAAGCTTCTCAATGAACTCGCCACGACCTCCATTTCTGGTATCATATCTGTCATCGTGAGGATGCTGAACCTCTTCGATAAGGCACAGCCGCACAAACTTCCATTCAGAGAAAGAGAAAGTATGTAACGTTTCTGTGACAGCGTGTTTCATACAATGCAAGAGAGAAAGGAGGGTCAGCAGTCCTCCATGCTCTCTGCGTTCCTACTAAGCCCTGAACTGTGGGGATTCTGAATTAGTTTGCCATTTGCTGCAACCTAAAAGACTTGGTTACCCAAGTTCTCAGATGAAGTGACTCTGTAGAAGTGGCTACAGGGGTGTGTAGAGAGCAAGGCTTTCATCCGTTAAAAACCTCTTGCTTCAAGAATCTCTGTTGCATTAGACTAAAACCTTGTACTTTCCCGCCCTCTCACAAGCACAAACCAGAAATAAACAAGTGTCACGTCGGAAACAAAGGGTTTTAGGAACTAAGGCAAATGAACGAGGAACAAGAGCTCAAGTCAGAACTATGTGCAACTGGGTGGTGCTGAGGTGAGTGGGAAGTGCGAACGCTTTTAAGAGCAAGACTCAAAAATACAGCACT
>NW_010390195.1:0-4366 GCF_000710305.1 Buceros rhinoceros silvestris | reverse complement strand
TCTCATAAAAAGTTGCCCCCCATTCTACCCCAAGAATTTCCTTAAGTCTGTGCATCTAAATCCAAAATATGATAGAAACTTCAAGTACTTTGTGGTAGCACATACCTACATCTGTACTGCGATGAAATACTCCACAACAGAGTTAAGAGCTGACAGAGTTGAGCAGGGCGAATAATTAAAATAAGCCAAGCTCTAAGAGTAAATGGCTTAAGTGCCTGAAATCTCTGAGATACCTCTAAGGGACCAAGAAATGCAACTAAGCTAACTAACTAGTCGGGACCTAATGCAATTCATAATACCAAGCTAATCCAGAAGTAAACTAAACCTTGCAGTAGACATGACATTAATTTCTCTTAAAACACGAAGCTCTACCAATAACAGGCACCAGAGCCCACAGTAAAAGACCCTAAAACCAGAACACATCAAAGCATCTTAACGCCCATTACTGTGTTTAATGCAACACTCACGGCTCACCAGAATGGCCAGCGCTGGATCCTCAGTACCAAACCAAGGTGCCATCAAGAAGGGAGATGCTGGCACTGCCAGTGCCAAGGGCCAGGCTGCACTGGGTTGACCCACAGAATCAGGTGGTCATCACCCCATCTGGCACCAGGCTTGGTCTGCACATGGAAGCTGCTGCTCCTGATGTCACTCAAATCAGGCAGAAAGCCACCACGGTGAGATGACGTGAAAAGTCAGTTTCGAGCCTACACTGCTTTGCCTCCTTCTCTATCATTGAGTTCAACACCTTCCCTTCAGCAGCTACGCAGAATGCTGCGCTGGGCAGGCAAGACACACACACCAGGTGGGCACAGTTTTGACTCTGGGGGAGTTTTGTATGAAAAAATACAAAGCAGAGTAATAATCTCAAAGAGAAAGAAGTAGTACCTGGAAAACGCAGTCCACGCTCACTGCATCTTCACTATCAGGGAAGGGACTGAGCAGAGATTATTCCTTCTGTTGTACTCTTGAAATCCTCAAGCGAAGGAAGCAGCAAGTGTCCACACGGACAGCAGTGTCAAGACAAAGTCACTGATCTACCCCAAGGAGGTTTCCACTTAACTGAACGCAGACCAACCAAAGGACTTGTATCACCTAGTGTCACTATCACCCTTTCAACACTTTCTCACCATCTGATTCCTCAAACCTACATCTCTCAAATTGTCTTTAAATCTCAATCTAATTCTTGGGGACAACAATGACAAAACATTCTTCTTGCAGAGTTCTAAGGATTCCCCAGTGGAACTTCTTCGTGGTGCTGTAACCAGCGTAAGCTAGGTCCACAGACCAGCCAATATTATAAAAACACGGGTCACACGCAATCAAGGAAGAAAGCAGCCAAGGGTTTAACTAACCCAATCCCACCCACACAACCAAATCTCAATGTAGTTTTAAGTTTTAGCTCCAAAATCAAACTCTTTCACCACTGTGAGAATTACAAAGCACCTTCAGAACCGTAATGAAACGTCCTATCACCCCAGCCTAGCATCACTGCTGTCTGAAACTCTTATTGCAGCTAATGAACGCTATAACAAAATACAATACAGCTCCAGACCATAAATGGCTAATTTAATACAGCAATTTCAGAATTAATGCAATACTCTACAATTTCCTGACCATGGCCTTTATGCTCGGATAATCCTTCTTTTTTAATGTAAATGGATATGAAAAAATATCTTAAATTGTATCAACTCGAGATTACGGGAAGAGTATGCTAAGATTTTCTTCCTTCTCAGTAAGCAAATTAATTTATTTTAAGATTATATAATTAAATGCCTGAATATAATACATATTGTGCTACACAGAAAATTCAATACCAAGACTATAATTTTTATTTAAATTAAAATCACTGCAAGGAAAGCAAAGTATCACTAAAAGGAGTGTTTTCCCAGTAGCTAAGAGGACTTAAAAAACCACCCAACTTATGAGATGCCCCTTGTGTGCATGCAGTACTAGCAGTACTTTAAACATCCACCAAAACCAGAGCTGGATGATGACACGCAGCAATAAACATGCTGGAGCTCTGCCTCGGCTGATGCAGCTGCTACCCAACCAGCACTGAAGTACACCCTCCTCAACAAAGACAAAGGACAGAGCTGCATCCACCACCCAATCACAGATTTTTTTTTTTTTTTTTAGTAAGTACTTTGGGGTCTTAAAGGAATGCAGTGACAGCAGGAACCCCCTTACCGCTAATGCTGGAGCAATCAGTTACAGAGGAGGCTCCCAGTTCTGCTGCAACAGGGTATTTTTGCCCACAGATTTCAGGAGGGCAGATGATTTGGTTCCACACACTACATACGCACACAAATCTTATCACTGGAAACAGCAAAACATGTTGTCCGGTGATTAATTGTGGTTGTCCACAGCTTCCTTCCATGTTACATACCACATGCACCACGCTGTACACCCACACGATCAGAGAGGGGCCCAACCATGTTTTGGAAAAAGACAAAGAAATAAGGCAGCTGTCATAATCTGAACTCCTCCATACCTCTCCTGCCTCCATCAACATCTTGTTTTTCCTCGTAACTCCCCCCCTCCTCTGTGTCTTTAGAAGGAAATACTGTGAAATGCTTCATTAGCAGCAGTCAATCAAACCGTATCACTTTACAACATCCCATTGATACTTCCACTGATTTTTTTAATCACAGCATGCTCTCCTGCACTGGGAGGCAATACGTTACCGGCAGATCCCAAAAAGGAAGAATTCAATGAAATCTAACCTGAGGCTCCCACAGCACGCATCTCAAGGCTAAATTGTTAAAATATGTATCCGATACTGTTTGCTTTTTGAAAAATGCAGTCCTCTGGCTAACTAGCTTCAGGAGAAGGTCAATTCTAACCCATTTCAGGTCTTTATACCAAAGTTGTTCTAGGACAGGGCTCAGCTGAGATCAGCAATGAATTTTAGGGTTAAAAAAAAAAAAAAAAAAAAAAAAAAAAAAAAAAAAAAAAGGATATATGACCTTTCTGTCTACATGCAAGACCACTGCTGTAAATTACTACTAAAAATGGTATTTTTAAAAATCAAAGATAATGGCTGGCAGTTTGGGACTACCTCAGAACACAAAATTGCAACAACACCACTCCTCTGAAGACTGGGTGAAGGCCCAGGCCCTCATCAACACTGCTCTTACTACACACATGGATTGATTCTTTGCTTACTCTTCCCACAAAAATATCATAAAATAATCATTCATATTCTATTTTTCTTTGAGAAAGCTTTCAGAAAACACCCTAAATTGAGAGATCTTCAGTAAAGTATTTCGAGGGGAGGAAAAAGTGAATGCCTCAGCACTTCTACCCTTCCCAGGACAAAACAAGGGGTCGTTCTTGTACCCAGGGGTACAATGAAGCTCCCCAGCAATTTGCTGCCTTCCAAGTATTGTCATCATATTAAAAATTCTTATGATGTATAAATATTTCTACAAAATGCCACTTCCAACTTAATATAGCTACACAAATAAAGACTATGTATTTAATACATTTTGTCATGTGCTGAGCAGCGCGGTCCTGCAAACACTATCCATCTCCCCAGTTTACACACACCACTATTCCCAGTACGTTCAGGCGATACGTTTTCACATCAAGCAGACTTGCGTGCTCAGCCTTTAACGCTCCCTTGAAATACTGAAATTCTTCTGAACAATATTTAAGTCCTGTTTACACAAAATAAAGTACAACACAACATCACACTTTGAAAGGAGCTGCAGATAATCTTATGCTGCCTGTGACATTTTGATCAAACCAAAAGGACCCAGCTCAGGTTCAGAGCAACGGAACACAATAAAGAAAATCCCATGTAGCTGAAAGATCCAAACCAGATGTTTTTAAATTATCTTATCTCTTAACATTCAAATTCAACACGGAAACAAGAGAATTCTCCTCCACTGAAGACACTGCAGGTTTTCAGGGTTTTTTTTCTCATAATTTTTAATGCAGCACCGATAAAAACACAATGAGAAAGATCTTTCTTATGCCGAAATCTTAAGCAGAGACCCCAATTCAAAAAATAGCGTGCAGAATAACACAAGTCCTTCGCAGAAGCAGACTGGGTATTAAAAACGAACGTATCCATTTTAAAGTCCTTTATTGTGGTCACCTATAAAGCACCCACACTCTAAACCCATTTAAAACGACAAAGACAAGACCAGAGAATGACATTTTTGTCTTACTGCCTGAAATGCGCTTAAGGCTCTCAAATAAATTAAAAAAAACCAGATTAATTTACATCTACGTGTTACATCCACAGCAGAAACAAAACTTCCCGTCACAGCAACCACAGGCAGAGAAGGGCCACAGCTAGATAAAAGCACCGCACAGCCGCGGCCGCCCGCCTCGCGATCCCGACACCGGACACGGC